>NW_020885723.1:0-10091 GCF_003945725.1 Corapipo altera
ATCCCAGACACCCCAATAATCCCAGACACCCCGACTATCCCAGACACACGAACACTCCCACAGACACCCCAACACTCCCACAGACACCCCAACTATCCTACAGACACCCCGACTATCCCAGACACCCCCACCATCCCACAAACACCCCAACAGTCCCACAGACGCCCCAACTATCCCACAGACATCTCAATAATCCCAAAACCCCAACTATCCCACAGACGCACAGACTATTCCAGACACCCCAACGATCCCACAGAGACACCAATAATCCCACCCTGTCCCTGAGAGCATTGTCCAAGCATTCCTGGAGCTCAGGCTTAAATCACGGGGATCCTGTTCCAGTCCCTGTTCCAGTCCCTGTTCCAGTTCCAGTCCCTGTTCCAGTCCCTGTTCCAGTTCCTATTCCAGTCCCTGTTCCAGTCCCTATTCCAGTTCCTGTTCCAGTCCTGAGCTGCCTCATCCACGTTCCTTAGGATTGTCTTTCCCTGACACAAATCACCCCCACTTGGCAGAAAAACATTTAATCCACAAATCAAGCCAGGTCCTGAGGGAGAAATCTGGGAAAAGCCTAGCTCTGTTTGGACACAGCACTGGGATATTCACCTCTATGACCTCAAAGCAGCTGCACGTTCAGTCCCTGGCATTAATTTATATAATTTTATATCTATCTATCTATCTATAAAAATATAATAAATAAAAGTATATATTATATAAAATTACACAAATTAATATAATAGATATAACTAGATAATGTATTATAATATAATAAATAATATATAGTATTAATAAAATTAATATAATATATAGCTGTGTTTTAATATATGTACATATAAAATTAATAGCATGTAATAGATATAAAATACATAATATATCATAAGATAATATAATAATATATTAATAAGGTAATATAATATATTGTAATATAATGATGTATATTAATAAAAGTAATATTATATATAATATAATATACAATGTATAATATGTTATATATACTAATGAAATTATTATAAGATGTAATTATATATATGTGTATGTGTGTGTGAATAAACAGAAACATATAATCATGTTGGTCCCTGGACATTAATTTCAAGCTCTGCTGGGTTTGGTCCCTCCGAATCCCACCCAGGGCAGCTCTTCCCAGTTGTTTCTCCACAGGACAAACCCAGTGCTGGTGCCCAGTTTGGGATCACAAAGCTGAGGAATTTCCCAGGAGCAGCTCCACAAGAGGGTTCAACTCTGCAGCCTTTTCCTTATGGGATGTGGAGGGTGCCAAAGGATCCTCCCAGATCCCTCCTCACCCAACAGGCTCCATCCCAAACTCTCAGTCCCTCTCTCCCAGTGCTGTGAGAGGCACTCCCATGATCCCAGGAATGCTCCACAATCTGATCCACGGGGCTGCTTCCCAACAAACCCTCCCCACCCACGGCAGGAGCCGATGGATTCCATGGGGAGGAAGGGCCCAGACCGAGCCCAGGAACCTCCACAACGCTCCTCCTGCTCCACCAGGAGCAGGTTTTCCTTGGAAAAGCCACTCTGGAGCCACACAAGGGTTAAACTCCCTGTGGAATCCCAGAGCACCTCCCAAGCCTTCCGGCAATTCCACAGTGCCAGGGTGGACTGTGGCTCCTTCCCGAAGGAGGAAAAGGCCCCAGCTGAACCTGGTGGAGGAGGACAGGCCCTCCTGGGGTTATCCTGGAACAGGAGCCCCTTTTTCCCATGTTTCCCAGCCCCCACAAGCCCCTTTCCCTGTGGGATTTGGCTTCTCTGGGAAGAGACAGCTCAGCTCAGGGGGGGCTTCAGCTTCCCCCCCAGAACTGATGCTTCTGCTGGGGGTTCAGCTGTCCCCCTTCCTCAAGCAGAGCTCTGATCCCTCCCCAAAATAATCCTCCCACACACCAAATCCCATAGTTTTTCCCAAGGGAGAACAGACCTCACTCACCCCATAATTCCCAGTGTCCCCAGAGCAGAGCCCCCCTCTGATCCCACAGACCCCCCTCCAAAATAAAGTGCCCAAACCAACCCTCCCAAACTGCAAGCCCCAAACTCCAGCCCCTTCCCAGCCCACCAGGAGAGAGGGAGACATCCCCCTTATCAAGGATAAGATCCTCCAGCCAGACCCCTCCTGACCATGTCCTCCCTCCTGAGGGGAAGGATCCTCCAGCCAGAGCCCTTCCCAAGGGGAAGATCCCCTTTCCTAAGGGGAAGGATCCTACAGCCAAAGGATTCCCTTCTTTGGGAAGAGAACTCCTGACCAAATTCCCCTTCCCAAGGGAAAGACTCCCCCTTCCTAAGGAGAAACACACCCACAGCCAGAGCCCCTGACCGGATCCCCCTTCCCAAGGGGAGAGATCCCACAGCCAAACCCCTCCTGACCAGTTCACCCTTCCTAAGGGAAAGGATCCTCCTTCCTGAGGTGAGAGATCCCACAGCCAGAGACTCTCAAGTGTATTCTCCTTCTTAAGGGAAAGATCTCTCTTCCAAAGGAGAAAGATCCCACAGCCCTGACGGATCCCCCACTCTAGGTGGAAAGATACCACTTCCCAAGGTGAAGGATCCCACAGCCAGAGATTCCTGAATGGATCCTCCTTCCTAAGAAAACATCCTTCAGCCCTGACCAGATCCTCCTTCCTAAGGCAGGGGGGACTTAAGGTAAAGATCCCCCTTCCAAAGGGGAAGATCCCACAGAGCCCCTTCTTAAGGAAAAGATCCCACAGCCGGAGCCCCCTGACCAGATTCCTCAGTGGATCCCCCTTCCCTAGGGGAAAATCCCCCTTTCTAAGGGGAAGGATCCCCCAGCCGGACCCTTCCTGAGCAGTTCACGTTTCCTAAGGGGAAGATCCTCCTTCCTAAGGTGAGAGACCCCTCAGTCAGAGACTCCCGAGTGGACCCCCATTGCCAAGGAAACCTCCCCCAGCCAAACCCCCCGACCTGCCCTCGATGCCAGACCCCACCTCACACAACCGGTGGCCCTCCCGGTCCCGCTCCCCCAGCCCCTCAGGCCGCTCCCCCATCCCCGGGATCCCTCCCCATCCCCGGGGCCCGTCCTGGACCTGCCACCGCCTCCCCTCGGCACTTCCGGGTTCTTCCTCGACCGCCGCCGCCCCGCCCAGACTGCCTCTCTTCCGCCGACCAATCCGACGCCGCCGCCACATCCGGGCACCGCCAATCGCACCGCCCGCTTCCGCCCGGCCGAGCCGCGACTTCAGTGCCCTCAGTGGGACGTCGGGCGTGATGACGTCACCCTTAAAGGGGCAGCGCCCTTGGCTCCGGACCACCCCAGAACCGGCCCTTCCCGCCCCAAAACTCGCCCTTCTCACCCCAAATCCGGCCCTTCTTGCCCCAAATCCGGCCCTTTTTCCCCCAAAACTGCCCTTCTCACCCCAAAACCCCCTCCCAGCCTACAAAACCGGCCCTTCTGATCCCAAAACTGGCCATTCCCACTCTAAAACCAGCCCTTCTGCCCCCAAAATCAGCCATTCCCGCCCCAAAACTGGCCGTCCCCACCCCAAAACTGCCCTTCTCACCCCAAAACCAGCCGTTCCCACTCTCAAAACCGCCCTTCTGACCCCAAAACCCCCTTTCCCACCCCAAAACTGGCCCTTCTCACCCCAAAACGGGCCCAACAACCCCGAGTCCAGTCGGGCTCAGCCTTCCAGGCTCCTCAGGTCCACCCAGGGGGAAATCACAGCTCCACACAGGTTTTACACACTGCAGAGATTTTACTTCAGCAAAAATGAGTGAAAAGGAGGGGAAAAAAAATCCTATATTTTCAGGCCAAATCCTATTTCTTGTCCTATATCGAGGAAACCAAGAAAAGCTCTTTCTGTTGAAGGTTAAGGGGTGTTCCTTTAGGATTCTCCCAGCTTTGTTTATTCCTCACATCCCTCTGGGAGCGGAGTTACGGTGTAAGAGTAGAAAATTCCCGTGAGATCCATAAAATCATCGGTGTGGGGGGAGGTTGAGGAAAGAGAGAAAAATTAAAAACCAGAGCCCTGCTGAGCTGAGCAACCCCCGGGCTGGCAGCTCCTGGCAGTTCCAGCCCCTCATTCCAGCCGTTCCAGCCCCATCCCGGCGCTCCCCCGGGGCAGAGATGAGCCCATGGAAGGGCTGTCCCGGAGCACGGCATCCCCTGGGAGCACAGCATTCCCTGGGAGCACAGCATTCCCTGGGAGCACGGCATCCCCTGGGAGCACGGCATTCCCTGGGAGCACGGCATTCCCTGGGTGCTGTCAGGACATTCCCTGCTCCGGCCTCACGTGTTTCCTGCGCCGGTGCCGGCGCTTCCTGGCGGGCGTGGCCTCCTGGGAGTTCTGGGAATTCTGGGGGTGAGGGAAAGAGAGTCCCTTGGGTGACACCCAACAGTTCCTGGGGGCCAGGCTGCACATCCTCCTCTGCTCCGGGGCCTCCTGCCCGTGTCCCAAATCCAGGGGCTGTGCCAGGGCCGTGGGGTTGGGCTGGTGCTTCCTCTTGGCACTGCTGGCATTCCTGGAAGGAAAAATCAGGAATCAGCCCCAATTAACCCCAAAAAGGAGGGTTGTGAACCCCCTGTGGGCTTACCTGGTGCCTTTTCCTGAAAGGTGGGACATCCTGGAAGAACGCCCAGCTCAAAGGAAAATGCAGTGAAAAAGGGAGAAAATGGGGGGAAACAGGGTGAAAATGGGAGAAAATGGGGCAGAAGTGGGAAAAAATGGGAAAAACAGCGTTAAAATTGGTGTAAAATGGTGTAAAATGAGTCTGTGGGGACACGTGGCCAGAACTTGCCAGTCCTGCTGGGCCTGGTATGGGGGGAAAACAGGGGGAAATGGGAAAAATTGGGGTCAAAGGGGGTGAAAGGGGAAAAACTAGGTGAAAATGGGGGGGAAATGGGACAAATTGACAAAAAATGGGAAAAAGCAGAGGGGAAATGGGGAAAAAACTGAGAAAAAAGCAGGGTGAAATGGGGGAAAAAACAAAGGGAAAAGTGGGGTGAAAACAGGAAAAACTGGGAGGAAATAGGAAAAACAGGAAGAAATGGGGTGAAAATTGGGGAAGAAATGGAAAAAAAACCTCTTGATTTCCCACAGCAAGGGAAGTTTTCAGCAGGGATCATTTTTCATGCCCCTCAGAGTGGGGCTGGACAAGCCCCTCGGAGGCCCCCTGGCTCCACACATGTCCCTGCAGTGGGTCTGGAGCCCCCACACAGGTGGGAGGACACCTCTCCCAGCTGGGATTTGCCCCCCAGGACAAGGGGAAGCTCCTTCCCTGCTGAGCTCAGGAACAGGGAGAGGCCCCACTTCACTCTCAGGGAGGAGCTGCCTCACTTGCTGATCCAAAATCCTTTAAATGCCTCAGCAGGAGAACATTCCAGCCCCACTGGGAACCAGCTCCAGCCCTGGCAGTGATGTCATTCCACATCCACAGGCACAGGAATGTCACTCAGAGGCACAGCTTTGCAGGCACAAGAACCTCACCACTGATACAATACTTTCAGAGAGGTTTTTTTCCCCCCTCAGAGCTGGGAAAGCAAAGGGTGGGTCTTGGGAAAAGTCCAGTTCAGGGTGTTTAAACCTGAGGGAGCAGCTGTTGGCTGTGCCTGCTCAGCTCAGGGCACAGAGGGCAGGGACAAACACCTACCTGGGCACTGCCAGGGGGGGCTGGGCCGAGCGAGGAGGGTGGGCTTTGACCATCATCTGCTTTTTGGGGTTTGCTGGGGCACTGCTTTTTTCTCTGAAGGGGCCTGAGCCCAAACTCTTCAGTCCACACTTCCTTAAAGAGAATTCCGTGTGTTCCTGTGTCCACTGAGTGACCACATCAGCTCCCCACACCCAAACCCACCCCTCTGTGGCACTGCCCACCCGGAAAGGGCCAAGGAAAGAAAGCAGAGTAAAGAAAAGGATCTTTAAAGCCATCACAGAATCCCAGAATGGGTTGGGTTGGAAGGGATCTTAAGGCCCACCCAGTGCCACCCCCTGCCATGGGCAGGGACACCTTCCACTATCTCACGTTGCTCCAACCTGGCCTTGGGCACTTCCAGGGATCCAGGGGCAGCCACAGCTTCCCTGGGAACTCCATCCCAGCCCCTCCCCACCCTCCCAGGGAAGAATCCCTTCCCAATATCCCACCTAACCCCACCATCCATGAGTTTTAAACCATTCCCAATGTCCTGTTCTCCCTGCCCATTCTCCACTGGCCTGTCCCACCTCCCTTCCTGGAGCCATCCATGTTTATCCCCTGTTCCTTTCCAGCAGCATTCCCAGGGCCCATCACTCACTTCTGGACACACCAGGACTCACTTTTTCCCAGCTCTGTTCCTGAGATCCTGGATGTAGTTGGTTCTCTCTATGGGATGCCCTCGGGACTTGTTGAACACTGGAGAGGGACAGGTTTGAGCTACAACCTTTGGGGCTGAAGAGCAGTTAAAACCCTTCACAAGGATTTTAACCCCTTCAACCAAGCACAGCTCCCCTCCCTGGGGCCACCCCAAACCTTCTGACCATCCCAAATCCCAATAAACAGCCCACATCCAATCAAGAACCCACACTTACACTCTATGGCAGTGTTTGGCTCCATGCCTTCAACATCAATCAGGTACCTGAGCAGAGCAGCAAGAAAACCCTAATTACACACAATTAACGAGGAAAACATCCACAGGTTGGTGATGATTCAAACAGAAGAAAGAACTGGGACGTTTGCAGAGCTTTTATTTACATGCCAGACTGGAGTATCAGCATCTGCTGTGCTGAAATTGGAATAAAAAGTGTCCCTAATAAAAACTGAGGAAGTCTGGGATTACACAGACCACTTGACTCTATTTCCTTGGCATTATTTCCTCCTGGAAATGCCACCACTTAACCCCCTGTGATAAGGACAACTCACCTGCACACCAGGTATCCAGTCCTGTTCAAGCCATGGGTGCAGTGAACCCCGATGAGTTTGTCTGGAACACACAAATCAGAGGATATTTAAGTGTCTTTTCCCCAAAATTCCCCCTGAACAAGCCCCTCTGCATTAACCCTCCATCAGACACAGAAGTGGGCACACACAATATTACATCACGATATTTATGTCTAATTAAGTTTAATTTATTTATTAATATTTATTTTTACCTTCTCTTACTTACTTACTGTATTTATTATGTCTAATTTTATTTATGTCTATTATGTCTAACCAGCAGCCCTGATAGAACTCCTTACTTCTGGTACAGTCCCATGACTCAAACTCAATTAAAGTTTCACTCATTGCCCAATTATCCCAGAATCATGGAATGGTTTGGGTTGGAAAGGATTTTAAAGCCCCTTCAGTGCCCGTCCCTGACAGGGGCAGGGACACCTACCACTGTCTCAAGCTGCTCCAAGCCCTGTCCAACCTGGCCTGGATTATCAGGGACAACAGGAATTCCATCCCTAAAACAAATCCAACCTGTTGCCTTGACATTCCCACGGCAAGGGAAGGAAAAGAAATTCCTGCTGTTCCTTAAAACACCACTGGCCCACCCCAGTACCAGAACACCAGGGAAACCCACACTCACCATTGTCTTTGTTGTCATTCAGAAACTGCTTTACCACACATTTGAACTGGAAAATGGTCTGTTTGTTTGGGATTTCGTGTCCCATGGTCAGGATCTTCGAGTAGCAGAGTGTGGCTGGGAGCTCCTGCAAGAAGCACAGTCCGTAATTTCCAGAAAAAGCATATGGATTTTTTTATTATTAATGAACCAGAAGCCAGAAAATGAAACTTTCAACTGAGCCTAAAAGAGCAGTAACACAGTTTTAGATAAGAAAAGCTCTGCTTCACTCCTTTGACATGGCACCAAAATTCCACTTTATTTTTTCTGCCTCTCTTTCCTCCCTGGGGAGGGCACACAGAGGCTGGAACACTTTTCCAAGCAATTATCCACACACTCAGAGCTGTTTGCAATCAGGAGATCCCATAAAAGCAGCTTTAGGGTATCCCCAAACTTGTGCTGGTTGGTCTGGGGTTGGAGACCCCAGTGTGGTACCTGAGCAAGGACAAAGACCCCCATGGGGCTGCAATGGTTCATCTCATCCCCTGTCAGAGATTCCAGTGCCTCACACTCTTCCAGTTCTTCTCCTGGAAGCAAATCCTGCCCGTTCCCAGCCCCCCCAGACTCACCTCTGGCCCATAGTAGCGCCTGGTGTAGGTGAGGTCGATGATCAGCCCCAGCTCCTCCTTCCTCTCCCTGACTTTCCTGATGAGGTCACGAGGGGAAAACCTCTCCTCTGGAAGGAGATTCCTGTCAAAACTCTGAGGGGAAATCATGTTTCAGAGCAGACATTAAACTGGAGTGTGTGTGAGGGGTGGGAAGAATTTCCTGCTCCAGAACTCCAGGAGATGAGGGAGAAGGACTTGGGGAAGGAGCAGAGGCTGAGGCAGGTGGACACAGAGTTACTGGGTCCAATCAGGGAAGGAGATGGGTTGGGAGGGACCTTAAAGCTCATCCAGCTGCACCTCTGCCATGGGCAGGGCTGGGCTTTGGAACAGCTCAGCTGTGGGCTTCCAAAAGTCACCAAAAACTTTCCCCTGAGGCAGAACCACAGTGAGAGACACCCCCAGACACCGAAGGTGCTGTTTGGTGGAAGCTGTAAACCAGGTCCCTGAGCTCAGATCCATGGAATCTCAGAATTACTGAGGCTGGAAAAACCCTCCAAGATCATCAAATCCACCCTGTGACTGATCCCCCACAGCCCAGAGCATGGAGTGCCACATCCAGGCCTTCCCTGGGCACCTCCAGGGGTGGGGACTCCACCACCTCCCCGGGCAGTTCCAGTGTTTAACCAATCCTTTCCATAAAGGAATTTCCCTAATGTCCAACCTGTCCCTCCCCTGGCACAGCTGGAGGTTGTTCCCTCTCCTCCTGTCCCTTGTTCCCTGGCAGCAGAGCCCGACCCCCCCCCAGTTCCCCCCTCCTGTCAGGGAGTTGCAGAGCCAGAAGGTCCCCCCTGAGCCTCCTTTTCTCCAGGCTGAGCTCTCCCAGCTCCCCAACCCGACTCTCCCCCCTGTGCCAGGTGAACACCCAGCCCTGCTCCCCACCACGAGCTCTGGGACCCCCCTGGACTCACCCCGGGTGTGTTTCAGGTGGGTCTGTTGCGCCACAGGGACCCCTCACAGCCCCCACTCCCCAGATGCGGCTCTGGCACTGTGTTCATCAGGAATTCACTCCCTGGATCTCCACAAAGTGCCCCTTTCCCAGGGCCCTTTCCAACCCCAATGCCCCCCCAGCCCCCTTGGGGTCCCTCACCTTCTTCAGGGGCACCTTGAAGGCAATGAAGCGGGTTCCTGGCATCCTCCTGCCCAGGGGGATGTAGTCTGTCCACCTGGATCCGGGCACGGGGGGGGTTAAACTGAGGGAGAGACCCCGGGCCTGGGATCCACAAACAGCCCCCGGCCCGGGACCCTCAAACATATCCCAGATCTGGAGACCCTCAGACCCTCCCTTGGCCCCAGGACCCTCAAATCCCCCAGGCCCAGGACCCCCAAACACGCCCTGCTCTGAGAACCTCAAACGCCCCCAGGCTTGGGGACCCTCTGACCCCCTCAGGCCCAGGACCCTCAAACTGCCCCGACCTTCAAATCCGGGACCCCCAAACTCCCCCTGGCCCGGGGACTCTCAACCCCCCTGGTCCGAGACCCTCCAACTCCCCCTGCCCGGGACCCTCAACCCTTCCAGACCCAGCGACCCTCACACGCCCGCGGACCCTTAAACTCCCTGTCCCGCAGACCATCACCCCTCTCCCCTCCCTCGCCCACGACTCCCAGTGACGTGGCCACCGCGGTGGGTCAGGGCCGGGCCGGGTCGGGCAGGGCCGCACTCACCGCTCGGGGACCCGGGCGGCCCCCCCTGCCCGCCATGACAGCGATGGCGCCGCGCCCCGCGCGTCACTTCCGCTTCCGCCCCGGCCCCGCGGGGACACCAAGGCCACGCCCACGCTGAAGGCCACGCCCGTAGCTGTGAGACCACGCCCACAGACCGTGAGCCCACAGAAGGAAGGACACGCCCACAGGCGGTGAGACCACGCCCCCCGCGGCCCTGCCGGGCTCTGGCGCCCCCCTAGCGGTCACGGTGGGAACGACGGCGGTGGGACGGGACGGAG
>NW_020885724.1:0-318 GCF_003945725.1 Corapipo altera
ACAAGTTACACTTATTTCAGGTGTTGGTGGGAATAGAATCCCCCAGCCAGCAAGACAAAATCCCAGTTTTCCCAACCCAGGTTGGGAGTCTCCATCCCTGGAGAGGCTTCAACCTCACCCTGCTGCTCTGGTGTCCCCCCAGCCCGGCTGAAGGAGGTGGTGAAGGTGCTGGAAAAGCTCAACAGGAGCGGGAGGTGGAAGTGGCTCCTTCACTACAGGGAGAGCAAGAAGCTCAGAGGAGACCTCAGGTAACGGCTCTGCCGGGGCAGGGTGGGTTCCAACACCCCTGGGAGGTGGAGGAGCAGGAACTGGGATCTG
>NW_020885724.1:328-2488 GCF_003945725.1 Corapipo altera
TGGAGGAGCAGGAACTGGGATCTGGAGAGGATTGGGCAGGATGAAACGTTGTCTGGGATGTGATCCCAGACCAGGCACCCTGCTGCACCTCCATGAGGGCACTTCCCTCTCTCAGGGAGTGTTACAGCCTGGAAGGGCTTGAGGAGAGGCACGGATTTCTTTGGAGGAGCTGCACATTCCCAAAACAAACTGAGCTCCCTTCCCACAGCTCATCCCAGCTCCACACTCCGGGAGCTCGGAGCACCTTCCTGGGCTTCCCCCACATCTCTCTGCTGTTTCTTCTCTGTTCCATCCCAGGTGGGATTTGGGGGAGGGATGAGGAGCCCTGAGTTGATGCAGAGGAGGAATTGCCGCCACAATTCCCACCCCTGGTCCCTTTGGACCATTGTGATGAACTCCCCTCGTCCTCCAGCTCGGAATTACCCATGGGCTGCATCCCCCAGGATGTGCCTGCTCCGAGTGGAGCCTTATCCATGGGCCACAGTGTCTCCAAGGATTTATTCTGCTGTGGCATAGACTGACCCACAGCCACAGCTGCCTTGAGGTGGCCCTGTTGCTTCGTGGCCTTATATCCATGGGTGACAATTCCTGGACTTGCTCCGGCATGGCCACAATCCCTTCAGGAATGTCCCTGCTCCAGCATGGCCTTATCCCAGGCTGAAGTCCCTGGGATTATCCAGCATGGGAAAGTGAGGAAAACTCATGGATTGGGACAAAGGCAGCTTAATAGGGAAAGCAAAGCTGTCACAGCAGCAAAACCAAGGATTTCATTCCCTGCTTCCCATCCCAGGCAGGTGTTCAGCCTCCCTCAGGAAAGCCAGGCTCCATCACGGGAACAAACAGCATCATTCCAAACATCCCCCCCTTTCCTTCTTCTCCTCCCAGCTTTATATCCTGAGCGTGATGCCAAAGGGTCTGGAATGTTCCTCGGGATCAGCTGTCCCTGCTGTGTCCCCTCCCAGCTCCCTGTGCCCCCCCAAACCTGGTGGGGAAGGGGGAGCAGGGAAGGCCTCGGCTCTGCCAAACCCCGATTTCCCAACAGCTCCCGAACCCAAACCACAGGGATAAAAATGAACCCTTTCCCAACCCAAACCAGCACAAACCAGCACAGACCAACCCAAACCAGCCCAAACCAGTACAAACCAACACACCCAGTGGGAGCTGCCTGGAGCAAGGAGTCACTTTGTCGCTTTGGCCCCGTGTGGCGACACTTTGAGTGTAAAAACCCCACATGGGAGGGCAGGTCCCCCCCAGGCCGGGAAGGGGGGACAGCAGGGAGGCCACTGACCTCTCCCTGTCCCTCTGCCAGCAGGGTGGCCCCCGATGCCCACGGGAAGCAGCTGCTCCTGAAGTGGTGCCAGGAGGAGGGGCTGGTGGAGGTGCTGCCCTTCCACGGCTGCGACTCCCCCGGCGCCCCCGAGAAGCAGCTCCTGAGGTGCCTCCTGGGGCTCCAGGTCCAGCACATCCAGGCCAGGCTGGGAGTGTTCCTGACCCGTGAGTGTCCCACTGGGAATGGGGGCGGGAGGGGAGACCACGGGGGTGGGATGGGGTGTGGGATGGGGAGCTCACAGGGAATTGGGGTGAGGGATGGGGAGCTCACAAGGATTGGGTGTGGGATAGGGAGCTCATCGGGAATTGGGGTGAGGGATGGGAGTGTGGGATGGGAGCGTGGGATGGGAGTTCACGGGGGATGGGGTGTGGGATAGGGAGCTCATAGGGAATTGGGGTGAGGGATGGGAGGTCAGAGGGAATTGGGGTGAGGGATGGGAGCTCACAGGAAGGGAGTGTGGGATGGGAACTCACAGGGAATTGGGGTGAGAGATGGGAGGTCACAGGGAATTGGGTGTGGGATAGGGAACTCATAGGGAATTGGGGTGAGGGATGGGAGGTCACAGGGAATTGGGGTGAGGGATGGGAGATCACAGGGATGGGAGTGAGGGATGGGAACTCACAGGGAATTGGGGTGAAGGATGGGAGGTCACAAGGAATTGGGGTGAGGGATGGGAGATCACAGGGATGGGAGTGAGGGATGGGAGTTCACAGAGAATTGGGGCGAGGGATGGGGAGCTCACAGGGAAGAGAGTGCGGGATGGGGACCTCAGAGGGCAGGGATGGGGAGCTCACAGGGCAGGGATGGGGAGCTCACAGGGCAGGGATGGG
>NW_020885724.1:2498-3166 GCF_003945725.1 Corapipo altera
GGGAGCTCACAGGGCAGGGATGGGGAGCTCAGAGGGAAGGGGATGTGGGATGGGAGCTCACAGGGAAGAGGATGTGGGATGGGGGATCACAGGGAATTGGGCTGCGGGGTGTGTATGTCACAGATGAGGTCTGTATGTCACAGGTTGGGTGTGTATGTCACCGGTGAGGGTGTGTATGTCACAGGTCAGGTGTGTATGTCACAGGTACAGGGTGTGTATGTCACAGGTGAGGGGTGTATGTCACAGGTAATGGGTGTGTATGTCTCAGGTAAAGGTGTGTATGTCACAAGTGAGGTGTGTATGTCACAGGTAGGGTGTGTATGTCACAGGTGAGGTGTGTATGTCATAGGTGAGGTGTGTATGTCACAGGTGAGGTGTGTATGTCACACACAGGGTGTGTATGTCACAGTTAAGGTGTGTATGTCACACTAAAGGTGTGTATGTCACACTCAGGGTGTGTATGTCACAGGTAACGCATGTATGTCACAGGTAATGGGTGTGTATGTCACAGGTAGAGTGTGTATGTCACAGGTACAGGGTGTGTATGTCACAGGTACAGGGTGTGTATGTCACAGATGAGGTCTGTATGTCACAGGTACAGGGTGTGTATGTCACAGGTGAGGTGTGTATGTCACAGGTAGGGTGTGTATCTCACAGGTGAGGGTGTG
>NW_020885724.1:3176-4447 GCF_003945725.1 Corapipo altera
GGTGTGTATGTCACAGGTAGGGTGTGTATCTCACAGGTGAGGGTGTGTATGTCACAGGTAGGGTGTGTATGTCACACTCAGGGTGTGTATGTCTCAGGTAAAGGTGTGTATGTCACAGGTCAGGTGTGAATGTCACAATTAATGTGTGTATGTCACACTCAGGTGTGTATGTCACAGGTGAGGTGTGTATGTCACACTCAGGTGTGTATGTCACAGGTACAGGGTGTGTATGTCACAGGTGAGGTATATATGTCACAGTTTAAGGTGTGTATGTCACAGGTACAGGGTGTGTATGTCACAGTTTAAGGTGTGTATGTCACAGGTGAGGTGTGTATGTCACAGGTGGGGGTGTGTATGTCACAGGTACAGGGTGTGTATGTCACAGGTGAGGTGTGTATGTCACAGGTGACGTGTGTAAGTCACAGGTGAGGTGTGTATGTCACACTCAGGGTGTGTATGTCACACTCAGGGTGTGTATGTCACAGGTGAGGTGTGTATGTCTCAGGTAATGGGTGTGTATGTCACACTAAGGTGTGTATGTCACAGGTGAGGTCTGTATGTCACAGGTAAGGGTGTGTATGTCACAGGTGAGGTGTTTATGTCACAGGTGAGGTGTGTATGTCACAGGTACACGGTGTGTATGGCACAGGTAAAGGGTGTGTATGTCACAAGTGAGGTGTGTATGTCACAGGGGAAGTGCGTATGTCACAGCTCAGGGTGTGTATGTCACAGGTGAGGGTGTGTGTGTCACAGGTGAGGTGTGTATATCATAGGTAGGGTGTGTATGTCACAGTTAAGGTGTGTATGTCACAGGTACAGGGTGTGTATGTCAGGTAAAGGTGTGTATGTCACAGGTGAGGTGTGTATGTCAGAGTTCAGGTGTGTATGTCACACTCAGGGTGTGTATGTCACAGGTGAGGTGTTTGTGTCACAGGTGAGGTGTTTATGTCACAGGTACAGGGTGTGTATGTCACAGGTGAGGTGTGTATGTCACAGGTGAGGTGTGTATGTCACAGGTACAGGGTGTGTATGTCACAGGTGAGGTGTGTATGTCACAGGTGAGGTGTGTATGCCACAGGTGAGGTGTGTATGTCTCAGGTAATGGGTGTGTATGTCACACTAAGGTGTGTATGTCACAGGTAGGTTGTGTATGTCACAGGTGAGGTGTTTATGTCACAGGTACGGGGTGTGTATGTCACAGGTAAAGATGTGTATGTCAGAGGTAGGGTGTGTATGTCACAGGTGAGGTGTGTATGTCACAGGTGAGGTGT
>NW_020885724.1:4547-10091 GCF_003945725.1 Corapipo altera
ACAGTTAAGGTGTGTATGTCACAGGTGAGGGTGTGTATGTCACAGGTGAGGTGTGTATGTCACAGGTACAGGGTGTGTATGTCACAGGTGAGGGTGTGTATGTCACAGGTGAGGTGTGTATGTCACACTCAGGGTGTGTATGTCACAGGTGAGGTGTGTATGTCACAAGTGAGGTGTGTATGTCACAGGTGAGGTGTGTATGTCACAGGTGAGGGTGTGTATGTCCCAGGTGAGGTGTGTATGTCACACTCAGGGTGTGTATGTCACAGGTACAGGGTGTGTATGTCACACTCAGGGTGTGTATGTCACAGGTGATGTGTGTATGTCACAGTTTAAGGTGTGTATGTCACAGGTGAGGGTGTGTATGTCACAGGTGTGATGTGTATGTCACAGGTGAGGTGTGTATGTCACACTCAGGGTGTGTATATCACAGGTAGGGTGTGTATGTCACAGGTGATGTGTGTATGTCACAGTTTAAGGTGTGTATGTCACAGGTGAGGGTGTGTATGTCACAGGTGAGGGTGTGTATGTCACAGGTAAGGTGTGTATGTCACAGGTCAGGGTGTGTATGTCACAGGTGAAGGTGTGTATGTCACAGGTAAGGTGTTTATATCACATTCAAGGTGTGTATGTCACACTTAAGGTGTGTATGTCTCAGGTAAAGGTGTGTATATCACAGGTACAGGGTGTGTATGTCACACTCAAGGTGTGTATGTCACAGGTACAGGGTGTGTATGTCACACTCAGGATGTGTATGTCACACTCAAGGTGTGTATGTCACACTCAGGGTGTGTATGTCACAGGTAAAGGTGTGTATGTCACACTCAAGGTGTGTATGTCACACTCAGGTGTGTATGTCACAGGTGAGGTGTGTATGTCACAGGTGAGGGTGTGTATGTCACACTCAGGTGTGTATGTCACAGGTGAGGTGTGTATGTCACAGGTGAGGTGTGTATGTCACAGGTGAGGGTGTGTATGTCACAGGTGAGGTGTGTATGTCACAGGTGAGGTGTGTATGTCACACTCAGGGTGTGTATGTCACAGGTGAGGTGTGTATGTCACAGGTGAGGGATGTTTGTCACACTCAGGGTGTGTCACACTCAGGTGTGTATCCCATGAGTTATGGGGTTTGTGTGTCACATATAAGAAACCCCCAAGCTGTTGAATTTCCTGGAATATCCTGGAGGAGGCACAAGGATCTCCCCATTTCCCCCCGTTCCTGCTGGAATCCCTTTCCTGGTGTTTGGCTCTGCTGTGCCAAGGGAACAGATTTTTGGGATCCTTCTGCACTCCTGAATTTTGGGATCCCATGGATGGCATCACCTCCCACTCTATTCCTGGCCTTCCTGGGCCGAGGCTCTTTTCCAGGGGCTCTGCTCCTGCTCCCAGGACAGGGAACAGTGGGATTCAGGGAATATTCTCTGCAGGTTTGGGAATTCTGCCTCCGTTGGAATTCACGGGGCTGCTCCTTCCCTTGCAGAAAACCCCGGAGCGAGGAGGGAGGTCCTGGAGAGCAAAGGGATCCTGGTGGCCGACGTGAGCTCCTTCCTGGGCTCCCTGCAGGGCGTGGCCACTCCTTTCCGGAGGAGCTACTGGTGAGGAGGGAAAGCTTGGGAGCAGTCCCAGAAATCTGGGAGCGGCCACTGGGTTCTTGGGAGCAGCTCCTCGGTTGTTGGAAGTAGCTCCTGGGTTTTTGGGAGCAGCCACTGTGTTGCTGGGAGCAGCTCTTGGGTTCTTGGGAGCAGCTCCTGGCTTGTTGGGAGCAGCTCCTGGATTTTTCGGAGCAGCTCTTGGATTTTTGGGAGCGGCTCTTGGATTTTTGGGAGCAGCCACTGGGATGTTGGAAGCAGCTCCTGGGTTGTTGGGAGCAGCTCCTGGATTTTTGGGAGCGGCTCTTGGATTTTTGGGAGCAGCCACTGGGATGTTGGAAGCAGCTCCTGGATTGCTGGGAGTAGCTCTTGGATTTTTGGGAGCAGCTTTTGAGTTGTTGGGAGCAGCCACTGGGTTGTTGAGAGCAGCTCCTGGATTTTTGGGAGCAGCTCCTGGATTTTTGGGAGCAGCTCTTGGATTTTTGAGAGCAGCCACTGGATTGTTGGGAGCAGCTCTTGGAGTTTTGGGAGCAGCTCCTGGATTTTTGGGAGCAGCTCTTGGATTTTTGGGAGCAGCTCCTGGATTTTTGGGAGCAGCTCCTGTGTTGTTTGCAGCAGCTCCTTGGTTTTTGGGAGCAGCTCTTGGATTTTTGGGAGCAGCTCCTGGATTTTTTGGAGCAGCTCTTGGATTGTTGGGAGGAGCTCTTGGACTGTTGGGAGCAGCTCCTGGATTTTTGGGAGCTGTGTCCAGCTGCTCCCAGAGCAGGGCAGGGATGTTCCCGGGGTGCTGGATGCGGGATCCGTTGGCACTCAGGGCTGACTCCTGAATCCAGAGCTGGCAGAGCTGTGCTTGGCACCGCTGGGAATGGGAAACACTCCAGTATTTTTCCTGGGAATCTCCTCAGGAGTGCGGGAGCGGAGCTTCAACCTGCGCCACCTCTCTCTGTTGCAGGTGACAAAGCCGAGCCAGGACACGGCTCCTCCCCACGGTGGCACCAGTTGGGGCATCCCAGCCCTTCCGGGACACCCCATCCCGGCGGATGCTCCGGGTGGCGCGGGAAGGGCCGTCTGAGTCCGCACAGAAAACCTGACTGGGAGGTGGCCAATCCAACCCCCCCTCCCCGGGGGTTTTATTCCCTGTTCCAGGGGTTTATCCCCTGTTCCAGGGGTTTATTCCCTGTTCCAGGGGTTTATTCCCTGTTCCAGGGGTTTATTCCCTGTTCCAGGGGTTTATTCCCTGTTGCACCCCAGGACAGAGGTCGTTGTAACACGGCAGGTTAATTACCGGAGCGTTTCCCAGCATTTTTAGTGCCGCTGACATGGGAAGAAACAGGAAGATGGATCTCCAGAAAGCCGTTTTTTACTTGAAGGAAGGTCGGGAAGGACAATTAACCCCCCTCCCCACGGGGTAGTTCCTGTGCCCTGTCCTCCTACACTACATTTCAACTCACAATTCCCCCCTCCCGTTCTCTCATGGTACCATTTCCCTGCTGGGACTCCATTCCAGCGCATTCCAGCACCTGGAATTCCTGTAAATAGCCGGGATATAGGAACGAAATAAAAGCTCTTATTTATGGGGGCCGGGATGGAGACGCGGGGTCAGGGTTTGTCCTCTTCTATTCTGGGGTTTTTTTTTAAATGAAAGCGTTGCAGTTGTCCTTCTGTTGGGGATGGATTTGTAAAGAGTTTGAATAATAAAACCTCAAAACAAAGGAAGTTTGTTCTGTGTTAACTCCAACCTGGAGGCTCCCACAGGAAGGGGAGAGGGAACAACACGGTGGAGGCTCCTGGATGATCGATCCCATCCTGCTTCCCAGGAATAACGAGGCTACAGCAGAGAGGGATAACGGGATAATTTAAGGGAAGGATTGTTTTCCACCTGCTCTGGGCCTTGGCTTTGGGAAGACTGGGCTCTGGGCACTGACCCAGCTCCAGGGAGGAAGCACAAGGCCCAGGAGAGCTGAAAACAGGAAGGTGGTTCCTGGAACTGCCACCCCGGGAAGGGGAAGTGCCAAAAGCCCCGGCAGGGAGGGGGAAGGGGCAGGTTTGGCTCAGCTTTGTGCCTGTGGTGGGGTCAGAAATCCCAGTTCCTCCTCAGCAGCAGCCTGGGAGCGGAGCAGCACCGGCCGGAGGGTGTTCCAAGGTATTTCCTCATTTTTCCTGGCACTTGGCAGCGCTGTGTCCAAACACAAGCCCTGCTCCTCACTGTCCAGCTGTGCCCAACAGCTGGATGGTCCAGGCTCCCAGATCCCAGCCAGGGATCCCTAAGGAGCATCTCTTACCCAGGGAGAGCCCTGGAGAGGAGCCCGGAGAGCAGGGATTAGTTACTGCTGCTTCCAGCAAGTGCCATTCCCGGATGTGGCTGCGGGGAACAGGCAGGATTGTGCCATGGACAGCCCGGGCAGGATTGTGCCCATGGACAGCCCAGGCAGGATTGTGCCCATGGACAGCCCGGGCTGGATTGTGCAATGGACAGCCCAGGCTGGATTGTGCCATGGACAGCCCGGGCTGGATTGTGCCCATGGACAGCCCAGGCAGGATTGTGCCATGGACAGCCCAGGCTGGATTGTGCCATGGACAGCCCGGGCAGGATTGTGCCCATGGACAGCCCAGGCTGGATTGTGCCCATGGACAGCCCAGGCTGGATTGTGCCATGGACAGCCCGAGCCACATCCTGGT
The DNA here is from genome assembly GCF_003945725.1 of Corapipo altera. NCBI lineage: Eukaryota > Metazoa > Chordata > Aves > Passeriformes > Pipridae > Corapipo > Corapipo altera. The sequence goes on from NW_020885724.1 coordinate 8,816, forward strand.
GCTGCCACATCTCCCCGGAGCAGCACGGCCTGGGAATCCCAACCAGGGACCCCTGAGCCCGTTCTCCAGCAGGGAATGCCGTGTCCCCGCTCCCTGGCAGGCCGAGATCCCTTGGGATCTCTCCCAGAGGTGCTGCTGGTAGAAGTGAAGCGAATCAGAGACTGGGAGCCCAGGACTGGTTTCCAGAATTTGGCTTTACTTCGCAGTACAGAAATCATTTGGAGCCTGGAGGAGCCCCGGGAAGCACCGGCTCCGTCCTTGCCGGTACCGCGGCGCCGTTTTGGTCCATCCGAGGAGCCCCCAGGGACACAAAATACTCCCAACATCTTTGCCTGCTCTGCAATTTTTGTTCTCTCAATTTTATTAAGATTAAAACACAAAAGGAGCCTCAGGCACAGCTGTGTCCCAACCCCTGTAAACAGGTTTAGAAGCTGAAGTGGAGGTTAAAGTTCTGTGCCCAGAACGAAGCCAACAGTTTGCTGCTACAATAGATGTGGGCTTTGTCCATGATAACAACTTTGCCACGAGAGTTAAGGTCGATGGGAGGGACTTTTTAGGGATGCTGTCCACAATGAGGGAGTGCTCGGGTTCTACGTTCCTGGACACCGGGTCTGAGTGACGTTCACAGTCACATCTACGAGCTCACCAGAAGCACAGGGGGGGGGGGGGGGGGGGGAGGGAGAGGGGGGGGGTGTGGGAGGATGTTTTTACAAATGATTAAAAAGACAAGGTAAGACACAGCTGTCAATGAGTTGTTATTTCTCAAATCTGCACCAACGTCTAACTCTGCAAAAATAATAATAATAATAATCGTCATCGTCATCATCATCATCATCCTAAGTTCACTTCTGCCTTTCTCTTTAGGGGGTTAGTCAGGGGGGGTCAGGGGGTTGCCAGATTCTGGACAGCAGCCCTACTAGAATGGAATAATTAACACATGATATCCAAAAAAGGGAACATTACCAGTGCAGTAACTCTTCAATCTCTCAGAGATGGGATTACAAAAGCAGGCCTTACAATATTGAATTTCGTACAGTGTTCATTAAGTTCCTTATATATTCATATTAGCCCATTTAATTTCTCCTAATTAGAGGCTCTCTCATTACTGCTGCTCCTCCTCCCCGTAGATGTCGTTCTTCTTGCGCTTCATCTCCTCGAAGTCGAACTCTGAGCCCATCATCCTCTTGTAGATGTCCTTGATGTCGTCACACGTCGTCTCGAAGTGGGTGGTGGCGTCGTAGGTGCGGGAGATGAAGATCTGCGGGGACAGGGGGGG
>NW_020885725.1:0-10088 GCF_003945725.1 Corapipo altera
ATCCCAGACACCCCAATAATCCCAGACACCCCGACTATCCCAGACACACGAACACTCCCACAGACACCCCAACACTCCCACAGACACCCCAACTATCCTACAGACACCCCGACTATCCCAGACACCCCCACCATCCCACAAACACCCCAACAGTCCCACAGACGCCCCAACTATCCCACAGACATCTCAATAATCCCAAAACCCCAACTATCCCACAGACGCACAGACTATTCCAGACACCCCAACGATCCCACAGAGACACCAATAATCCCACCCTGTCCCTGAGAGCATTGTCCAAGCATTCCTGGAGCTCAGGCTTAAATCACGGGGATCCTGTTCCAGTCCCTGTTCCAGTCCCTGTTCCAGTTCCAGTCCCTGTTCCAGTCCCTGTTCCAGTTCCTATTCCAGTCCCTGTTCCAGTCCCTATTCCAGTTCCTGTTCCAGTCCTGAGCTGCCTCATCCACGTTCCTTAGGATTGTCTTTCCCTGACACAAATCACCCCCACTTGGCAGAAAAACATTTAATCCACAAATCAAGCCAGGTCCTGAGGGAGAAATCTGGGAAAAGCCTAGCTCTGTTTGGACACAGCACTGGGATATTCACCTCTATGACCTCAAAGCAGCTGCACGTTCAGTCCCTGGCATTAATTTATATAATTTTATATCTATCTATCTATCTATAAAAATATAATAAATAAAAGTATATATTATATAAAATTACACAAATTAATATAATAGATATAACTAGATAATGTATTATAATATAATAAATAATATATAGTATTAATAAAATTAATATAATATATAGCTGTGTTTTAATATATGTACATATAAAATTAATAGCATGTAATAGATATAAAATACATAATATATCATAAGATAATATAATAATATATTAATAAGGTAATATAATATATTGTAATATAATGATGTATATTAATAAAAGTAATATTATATATAATATAATATACAATGTATAATATGTTATATATACTAATGAAATTATTATAAGATGTAATTATATATATGTGTATGTGTGTGTGAATAAACAGAAACATATAATCATGTTGGTCCCTGGACATTAATTTCAAGCTCTGCTGGGTTTGGTCCCTCCGAATCCCACCCAGGGCAGCTCTTCCCAGTTGTTTCTCCACAGGACAAACCCAGTGCTGGTGCCCAGTTTGGGATCACAAAGCTGAGGAATTTCCCAGGAGCAGCTCCACAAGAGGGTTCAACTCTGCAGCCTTTTCCTTATGGGATGTGGAGGGTGCCAAAGGATCCTCCCAGATCCCTCCTCACCCAACAGGCTCCATCCCAAACTCTCAGTCCCTCTCTCCCAGTGCTGTGAGAGGCACTCCCATGATCCCAGGAATGCTCCACAATCTGATCCACGGGGCTGCTTCCCAACAAACCCTCCCCACCCACGGCAGGAGCCGATGGATTCCATGGGGAGGAAGGGCCCAGACCGAGCCCAGGAACCTCCACAACGCTCCTCCTGCTCCACCAGGAGCAGGTTTTCCTTGGAAAAGCCACTCTGGAGCCACACAAGGGTTAAACTCCCTGTGGAATCCCAGAGCACCTCCCAAGCCTTCCGGCAATTCCACAGTGCCAGGGTGGACTGTGGCTCCTTCCCGAAGGAGGAAAAGGCCCCAGCTGAACCTGGTGGAGGAGGACAGGCCCTCCTGGGGTTATCCTGGAACAGGAGCCCCTTTTTCCCATGTTTCCCAGCCCCCACAAGCCCCTTTCCCTGTGGGATTTGGCTTCTCTGGGAAGAGACAGCTCAGCTCAGGGGGGGCTTCAGCTTCCCCCCCAGAACTGATGCTTCTGCTGGGGGTTCAGCTGTCCCCCTTCCTCAAGCAGAGCTCTGATCCCTCCCCAAAATAATCCTCCCACACACCAAATCCCATAGTTTTTCCCAAGGGAGAACAGACCTCACTCACCCCATAATTCCCAGTGTCCCCAGAGCAGAGCCCCCCTCTGATCCCACAGACCCCCCTCCAAAATAAAGTGCCCAAACCAACCCTCCCAAACTGCAAGCCCCAAACTCCAGCCCCTTCCCAGCCCACCAGGAGAGAGGGAGACATCCCCCTTATCAAGGATAAGATCCTCCAGCCAGACCCCTCCTGACCATGTCCTCCCTCCTGAGGGGAAGGATCCTCCAGCCAGAGCCCTTCCCAAGGGGAAGATCCCCTTTCCTAAGGGGAAGGATCCTACAGCCAAAGGATTCCCTTCTTTGGGAAGAGAACTCCTGACCAAATTCCCCTTCCCAAGGGAAAGACTCCCCCTTCCTAAGGAGAAACACACCCACAGCCAGAGCCCCTGACCGGATCCCCCTTCCCAAGGGGAGAGATCCCACAGCCAAACCCCTCCTGACCAGTTCACCCTTCCTAAGGGAAAGGATCCTCCTTCCTGAGGTGAGAGATCCCACAGCCAGAGACTCTCAAGTGTATTCTCCTTCTTAAGGGAAAGATCTCTCTTCCAAAGGAGAAAGATCCCACAGCCCTGACGGATCCCCCACTCTAGGTGGAAAGATACCACTTCCCAAGGTGAAGGATCCCACAGCCAGAGATTCCTGAATGGATCCTCCTTCCTAAGAAAACATCCTTCAGCCCTGACCAGATCCTCCTTCCTAAGGCAGGGGGGACTTAAGGTAAAGATCCCCCTTCCAAAGGGGAAGATCCCACAGAGCCCCTTCTTAAGGAAAAGATCCCACAGCCGGAGCCCCCTGACCAGATTCCTCAGTGGATCCCCCTTCCCTAGGGGAAAATCCCCCTTTCTAAGGGGAAGGATCCCCCAGCCGGACCCTTCCTGAGCAGTTCACGTTTCCTAAGGGGAAGATCCTCCTTCCTAAGGTGAGAGACCCCTCAGTCAGAGACTCCCGAGTGGACCCCCATTGCCAAGGAAACCTCCCCCAGCCAAACCCCCCGACCTGCCCTCGATGCCAGACCCCACCTCACACAACCGGTGGCCCTCCCGGTCCCGCTCCCCCAGCCCCTCAGGCCGCTCCCCCATCCCCGGGATCCCTCCCCATCCCCGGGGCCCGTCCTGGACCTGCCACCGCCTCCCCTCGGCACTTCCGGGTTCTTCCTCGACCGCCGCCGCCCCGCCCAGACTGCCTCTCTTCCGCCGACCAATCCGACGCCGCCGCCACATCCGGGCACCGCCAATCGCACCGCCCGCTTCCGCCCGGCCGAGCCGCGACTTCAGTGCCCTCAGTGGGACGTCGGGCGTGATGACGTCACCCTTAAAGGGGCAGCGCCCTTGGCTCCGGACCACCCCAGAACCGGCCCTTCCCGCCCCAAAACTCGCCCTTCTCACCCCAAATCCGGCCCTTCTTGCCCCAAATCCGGCCCTTTTTCCCCCAAAACTGCCCTTCTCACCCCAAAACCCCCTCCCAGCCTACAAAACCGGCCCTTCTGATCCCAAAACTGGCCATTCCCACTCTAAAACCAGCCCTTCTGCCCCCAAAATCAGCCATTCCCGCCCCAAAACTGGCCGTCCCCACCCCAAAACTGCCCTTCTCACCCCAAAACCAGCCGTTCCCACTCTCAAAACCGCCCTTCTGACCCCAAAACCCCCTTTCCCACCCCAAAACTGGCCCTTCTCACCCCAAAACGGGCCCAACAACCCCGAGTCCAGTCGGGCTCAGCCTTCCAGGCTCCTCAGGTCCACCCAGGGGGAAATCACAGCTCCACACAGGTTTTACACACTGCAGAGATTTTACTTCAGCAAAAATGAGTGAAAAGGAGGGGAAAAAAAATCCTATATTTTCAGGCCAAATCCTATTTCTTGTCCTATATCGAGGAAACCAAGAAAAGCTCTTTCTGTTGAAGGTTAAGGGGTGTTCCTTTAGGATTCTCCCAGCTTTGTTTATTCCTCACATCCCTCTGGGAGCGGAGTTACGGTGTAAGAGTAGAAAATTCCCGTGAGATCCATAAAATCATCGGTGTGGGGGGAGGTTGAGGAAAGAGAGAAAAATTAAAAACCAGAGCCCTGCTGAGCTGAGCAACCCCCGGGCTGGCAGCTCCTGGCAGTTCCAGCCCCTCATTCCAGCCGTTCCAGCCCCATCCCGGCGCTCCCCCGGGGCAGAGATGAGCCCATGGAAGGGCTGTCCCGGAGCACGGCATCCCCTGGGAGCACAGCATTCCCTGGGAGCACAGCATTCCCTGGGAGCACGGCATCCCCTGGGAGCACGGCATTCCCTGGGAGCACGGCATTCCCTGGGTGCTGTCAGGACATTCCCTGCTCCGGCCTCACGTGTTTCCTGCGCCGGTGCCGGCGCTTCCTGGCGGGCGTGGCCTCCTGGGAGTTCTGGGAATTCTGGGGGTGAGGGAAAGAGAGTCCCTTGGGTGACACCCAACAGTTCCTGGGGGCCAGGCTGCACATCCTCCTCTGCTCCGGGGCCTCCTGCCCGTGTCCCAAATCCAGGGGCTGTGCCAGGGCCGTGGGGTTGGGCTGGTGCTTCCTCTTGGCACTGCTGGCATTCCTGGAAGGAAAAATCAGGAATCAGCCCCAATTAACCCCAAAAAGGAGGGTTGTGAACCCCCTGTGGGCTTACCTGGTGCCTTTTCCTGAAAGGTGGGACATCCTGGAAGAACGCCCAGCTCAAAGGAAAATGCAGTGAAAAAGGGAGAAAATGGGGGGAAACAGGGTGAAAATGGGAGAAAATGGGGCAGAAGTGGGAAAAAATGGGAAAAACAGCGTTAAAATTGGTGTAAAATGGTGTAAAATGAGTCTGTGGGGACACGTGGCCAGAACTTGCCAGTCCTGCTGGGCCTGGTATGGGGGGAAAACAGGGGGAAATGGGAAAAATTGGGGTCAAAGGGGGTGAAAGGGGAAAAACTAGGTGAAAATGGGGGGGAAATGGGACAAATTGACAAAAAATGGGAAAAAGCAGAGGGGAAATGGGGAAAAAACTGAGAAAAAAGCAGGGTGAAATGGGGGAAAAAACAAAGGGAAAAGTGGGGTGAAAACAGGAAAAACTGGGAGGAAATAGGAAAAACAGGAAGAAATGGGGTGAAAATTGGGGAAGAAATGGAAAAAAAACCTCTTGATTTCCCACAGCAAGGGAAGTTTTCAGCAGGGATCATTTTTCATGCCCCTCAGAGTGGGGCTGGACAAGCCCCTCGGAGGCCCCCTGGCTCCACACATGTCCCTGCAGTGGGTCTGGAGCCCCCACACAGGTGGGAGGACACCTCTCCCAGCTGGGATTTGCCCCCCAGGACAAGGGGAAGCTCCTTCCCTGCTGAGCTCAGGAACAGGGAGAGGCCCCACTTCACTCTCAGGGAGGAGCTGCCTCACTTGCTGATCCAAAATCCTTTAAATGCCTCAGCAGGAGAACATTCCAGCCCCACTGGGAACCAGCTCCAGCCCTGGCAGTGATGTCATTCCACATCCACAGGCACAGGAATGTCACTCAGAGGCACAGCTTTGCAGGCACAAGAACCTCACCACTGATACAATACTTTCAGAGAGGTTTTTTTCCCCCCTCAGAGCTGGGAAAGCAAAGGGTGGGTCTTGGGAAAAGTCCAGTTCAGGGTGTTTAAACCTGAGGGAGCAGCTGTTGGCTGTGCCTGCTCAGCTCAGGGCACAGAGGGCAGGGACAAACACCTACCTGGGCACTGCCAGGGGGGGCTGGGCCGAGCGAGGAGGGTGGGCTTTGACCATCATCTGCTTTTTGGGGTTTGCTGGGGCACTGCTTTTTTCTCTGAAGGGGCCTGAGCCCAAACTCTTCAGTCCACACTTCCTTAAAGAGAATTCCGTGTGTTCCTGTGTCCACTGAGTGACCACATCAGCTCCCCACACCCAAACCCACCCCTCTGTGGCACTGCCCACCCGGAAAGGGCCAAGGAAAGAAAGCAGAGTAAAGAAAAGGATCTTTAAAGCCATCACAGAATCCCAGAATGGGTTGGGTTGGAAGGGATCTTAAGGCCCACCCAGTGCCACCCCCTGCCATGGGCAGGGACACCTTCCACTATCTCACGTTGCTCCAACCTGGCCTTGGGCACTTCCAGGGATCCAGGGGCAGCCACAGCTTCCCTGGGAACTCCATCCCAGCCCCTCCCCACCCTCCCAGGGAAGAATCCCTTCCCAATATCCCACCTAACCCCACCATCCATGAGTTTTAAACCATTCCCAATGTCCTGTTCTCCCTGCCCATTCTCCACTGGCCTGTCCCACCTCCCTTCCTGGAGCCATCCATGTTTATCCCCTGTTCCTTTCCAGCAGCATTCCCAGGGCCCATCACTCACTTCTGGACACACCAGGACTCACTTTTTCCCAGCTCTGTTCCTGAGATCCTGGATGTAGTTGGTTCTCTCTATGGGATGCCCTCGGGACTTGTTGAACACTGGAGAGGGACAGGTTTGAGCTACAACCTTTGGGGCTGAAGAGCAGTTAAAACCCTTCACAAGGATTTTAACCCCTTCAACCAAGCACAGCTCCCCTCCCTGGGGCCACCCCAAACCTTCTGACCATCCCAAATCCCAATAAACAGCCCACATCCAATCAAGAACCCACACTTACACTCTATGGCAGTGTTTGGCTCCATGCCTTCAACATCAATCAGGTACCTGAGCAGAGCAGCAAGAAAACCCTAATTACACACAATTAACGAGGAAAACATCCACAGGTTGGTGATGATTCAAACAGAAGAAAGAACTGGGACGTTTGCAGAGCTTTTATTTACATGCCAGACTGGAGTATCAGCATCTGCTGTGCTGAAATTGGAATAAAAAGTGTCCCTAATAAAAACTGAGGAAGTCTGGGATTACACAGACCACTTGACTCTATTTCCTTGGCATTATTTCCTCCTGGAAATGCCACCACTTAACCCCCTGTGATAAGGACAACTCACCTGCACACCAGGTATCCAGTCCTGTTCAAGCCATGGGTGCAGTGAACCCCGATGAGTTTGTCTGGAACACACAAATCAGAGGATATTTAAGTGTCTTTTCCCCAAAATTCCCCCTGAACAAGCCCCTCTGCATTAACCCTCCATCAGACACAGAAGTGGGCACACACAATATTACATCACGATATTTATGTCTAATTAAGTTTAATTTATTTATTAATATTTATTTTTACCTTCTCTTACTTACTTACTGTATTTATTATGTCTAATTTTATTTATGTCTATTATGTCTAACCAGCAGCCCTGATAGAACTCCTTACTTCTGGTACAGTCCCATGACTCAAACTCAATTAAAGTTTCACTCATTGCCCAATTATCCCAGAATCATGGAATGGTTTGGGTTGGAAAGGATTTTAAAGCCCCTTCAGTGCCCGTCCCTGACAGGGGCAGGGACACCTACCACTGTCTCAAGCTGCTCCAAGCCCTGTCCAACCTGGCCTGGATTATCAGGGACAACAGGAATTCCATCCCTAAAACAAATCCAACCTGTTGCCTTGACATTCCCACGGCAAGGGAAGGAAAAGAAATTCCTGCTGTTCCTTAAAACACCACTGGCCCACCCCAGTACCAGAACACCAGGGAAACCCACACTCACCATTGTCTTTGTTGTCATTCAGAAACTGCTTTACCACACATTTGAACTGGAAAATGGTCTGTTTGTTTGGGATTTCGTGTCCCATGGTCAGGATCTTCGAGTAGCAGAGTGTGGCTGGGAGCTCCTGCAAGAAGCACAGTCCGTAATTTCCAGAAAAAGCATATGGATTTTTTTATTATTAATGAACCAGAAGCCAGAAAATGAAACTTTCAACTGAGCCTAAAAGAGCAGTAACACAGTTTTAGATAAGAAAAGCTCTGCTTCACTCCTTTGACATGGCACCAAAATTCCACTTTATTTTTTCTGCCTCTCTTTCCTCCCTGGGGAGGGCACACAGAGGCTGGAACACTTTTCCAAGCAATTATCCACACACTCAGAGCTGTTTGCAATCAGGAGATCCCATAAAAGCAGCTTTAGGGTATCCCCAAACTTGTGCTGGTTGGTCTGGGGTTGGAGACCCCAGTGTGGTACCTGAGCAAGGACAAAGACCCCCATGGGGCTGCAATGGTTCATCTCATCCCCTGTCAGAGATTCCAGTGCCTCACACTCTTCCAGTTCTTCTCCTGGAAGCAAATCCTGCCCGTTCCCAGCCCCCCCAGACTCACCTCTGGCCCATAGTAGCGCCTGGTGTAGGTGAGGTCGATGATCAGCCCCAGCTCCTCCTTCCTCTCCCTGACTTTCCTGATGAGGTCACGAGGGGAAAACCTCTCCTCTGGAAGGAGATTCCTGTCAAAACTCTGAGGGGAAATCATGTTTCAGAGCAGACATTAAACTGGAGTGTGTGTGAGGGGTGGGAAGAATTTCCTGCTCCAGAACTCCAGGAGATGAGGGAGAAGGACTTGGGGAAGGAGCAGAGGCTGAGGCAGGTGGACACAGAGTTACTGGGTCCAATCAGGGAAGGAGATGGGTTGGGAGGGACCTTAAAGCTCATCCAGCTGCACCTCTGCCATGGGCAGGGCTGGGCTTTGGAACAGCTCAGCTGTGGGCTTCCAAAAGTCACCAAAAACTTTCCCCTGAGGCAGAACCACAGTGAGAGACACCCCCAGACACCGAAGGTGCTGTTTGGTGGAAGCTGTAAACCAGGTCCCTGAGCTCAGATCCATGGAATCTCAGAATTACTGAGGCTGGAAAAACCCTCCAAGATCATCAAATCCACCCTGTGACTGATCCCCCACAGCCCAGAGCATGGAGTGCCACATCCAGGCCTTCCCTGGGCACCTCCAGGGGTGGGGACTCCACCACCTCCCCGGGCAGTTCCAGTGTTTAACCAATCCTTTCCATAAAGGAATTTCCCTAATGTCCAACCTGTCCCTCCCCTGGCACAGCTGGAGGTTGTTCCCTCTCCTCCTGTCCCTTGTTCCCTGGCAGCAGAGCCCGACCCCCCCCCAGTTCCCCCCTCCTGTCAGGGAGTTGCAGAGCCAGAAGGTCCCCCCTGAGCCTCCTTTTCTCCAGGCTGAGCTCTCCCAGCTCCCCAACCCGACTCTCCCCCCTGTGCCAGGTGAACACCCAGCCCTGCTCCCCACCACGAGCTCTGGGACCCCCCTGGACTCACCCCGGGTGTGTTTCAGGTGGGTCTGTTGCGCCACAGGGACCCCTCACAGCCCCCACTCCCCAGATGTGGCTCTGGCACTGTGTTCATCAGGAATTCACTCCCTGGATCTCCACAAAGTGCCCCTTTCCCAGGGCCCTTTCCAACCCCAATGCCCCCCCAGCCCCCTTGGGGTCCCTCACCTTCTTCAGGGGCACCTTGAAGGCAATGAAGCGGGTTCCTGGCATCCTCCTGCCCAGGGGGATGTAGTCTGTCCACCTGGATCCGGGCACGGGGGGGTTAAACTGAGGGAGAGACCCCGGGCCTGGGATCCACAAACAGCCCCCGGCCCGGGACCCTCAAACATATCCCAGATCTGGAGACCCTCAGACCCTCCCTTGGCCCCAGGACCCTCAAATCCCCCAGGCCCAGGACCCCCAAACACGCCCTGCTCTGAGAACCTCAAACGCCCCCAGGCTTGGGGACCCTCTGACCCCCTCAGGCCCAGGACCCTCAAACTGCCCCGACCTTCAAATCCGGGACCCCCAAACTCCCCCTGGCCCGGGGACTCTCAACCCCCCTGGTCCGAGACCCTCCAACTCCCCCTGCCCGGGACCCTCAACCCTTCCAGACCCAGCGACCCTCACACGCCCGCGGACCCTTAAACTCCCTGTCCCGCAGACCATCACCCCTCTCCCCTCCCTCGCCCACGACTCCCAGTGACGTGGCCACCGCGGTGGGTCAGGGCCGGGCCGGGTCGGGCAGGGCCGCACTCACCGCTCGGGGACCCGGGCGGCCCCCCTGCCCGCCATGACAGCGATGGCGCCGCGCCCCGCGCGTCACTTCCGCTTCCGCCCCGGCCCCGCGGGGACACCAAGGCCACGCCCACGCTGAAGGCCACGCCCGTAGCTGTGAGACCACGCCCACAGACCGTGAGCCCACAGAAGGAAGGACACGCCCACAGGCGGTGAGACCACGCCCCCCGCGGCCCTGCCGGGCTCTGGCGCCCCCTAGCGGTCACGGTGGGAACGACGGCGGTGGGACGGGACGGAG
>NW_020885726.1:0-9041 GCF_003945725.1 Corapipo altera
TCTTTATAGAATAAAGTATGGAATTATCAAACCCATTAAATTTCTTTGTAGAATAAAGTATGGAATTATCAAACTCATTAAATTTCTTTATAGAAGAATATGGGATTATCAAACTCCTTAAATTTCCCTACAGAATAAATTATGGAATTATCAAACTCCTTAAATTTCTTTACAGAATAAAGTATGGAATTATCAAACTCCTTAGATTTCTTTATAGAATAAAATATGGAATTATCAAACTCCTTAAATTTCTTTGTAGAATAAAGTACGGAATTATCAAACCCATTAAATTTCTTTATAGAAAAATTTGGGATTATCAAACCCATTAAATTTCTTTGTAGAATAAAGTATGGAATTATCAAACCCATTAAATTTCTTTATAGAAGAATATGGGATTATCAAACCCATTAAATTTCTTTGTAGAATAAAGTATGGAATTAACAAACCCACTAAATTTATTTGTAGAATAAAATATGGAATTATCAAACCCGTTGAATTTCTTTATAGAATAAAGTACGGAATTATCAAACTCACTATATTTCTTTATAGAAAAATTTGGGATTATCAAACCCCACTTGCTAAATCCGAATTTTGGGTGGGATGATAAATGCAGGTGTTTATTCAGGAATGCCAAGGAGCCGGAGAAAAATTCCTTGACTGGAAAAAAAAAACTGAATAAGGAATATTTTGGTCATTTAGACAGAGATTTTGAACTTTGAGCTGAATTTATTGAGTCCCAATTTTCACCCTCACAGTACCTGATGCTCATTTCTTAAAATCCTAAATATTGGCTCCTTCCTCGGCGTGAAAAATTCCAGTGTTGGCACTGACATTGATGTCCAAAAAGGGAAACTGTGGCTTGTTCTTCGGGGAGGAAATAATGGTGCAAGTTAGGGAATGTGGAAACATCCCAAACTTTATAAAAGAGGATTAAAACTCCAGGAGAAAAAGCCTTGAGCTTTGCAGAAAGAAAAAAAACAACAATGTGAGCCAGCTGGGGAGAATTGTGAAAAAAATGTAGATTTAAGGGTGAAAATTGAGGGAGCCTGAAAATAATAAAACTTAACAGAATTAATGGGAATATTTTGGGAATAGTCAGAAAACTGACCACCAAGGAAGACTTTTTTTTTTTTCCCCCTTGAAAAAACTATGAAGAAACATAAGAAGTGCCAAAACTGATCCTCTGTGTCTGGAGTGTTTGTGGAAAATAATTCACCCAGTTCGGGGAAGAGACAAACGGATAAACTGGGAAAGATCGGATGGGAAATTTGCATGGAAAAAATTGGAGGAAGGAGGGTCAAGTGCAACTTGTTTGGGCTTGGGCTTTGAAGTCAATATTGGGGGAACATGGGCTGCTCAATGTTTAATAGACATGTGAAGGGGCAGATGAAGATTGATGTTGGCTCCAATTAATTTGGAATGGGAAGGAAACGCTGGAATCACAAGGAATCACAGGGATGAACCTCCGGATTTGTCGCTCGTGGGAGGAACACGGCAAACTTGGACAACTCCACAAGTGGGAAAAACTGAGTCTGGCAATGAGATGGTTGCACCATAATAGGTGATGAGCTCAGAGCCAGCCTGGATTTTCAGATGGCTCAGATCCCTGTTCCCAGTGCCCAGAAAAGCTTTGGGAATTCCGTGCAGGGATGTGGGCTGTCGGATCCATCGGAAGCCGACGGTTTGGGGGCGATCCCTTGGTGGCACAGAAAGGCTCCCGTTGCCAGGAGGAGAAACTGTTCCCCCAGGCGTGGTCAGGGAGAGTTGTCCGGGAGAGATGGGATTCAAATTTGGGATTTTTAACTGTTCAAATTCCCTTGGGGCTGGAGGGAAGTGGAAATCCCTGTCCCCAACCCAGCAGATGGCACTGGTCGTGTTACATCTTTAGCTGCTCCTGACAAGTGAGCCAAGACTAATTGAAAAGCTAAAGCCAATTAATCTGGGCTGAAATGAGCTGGGAAATAACCATAGAAGCACCTAAACCATCATTTTTAAGAATTAACAAATATTTCAGCCACAATATCCGGGGGAAGGAGTAAAATGTCTGCAAACAATTCCTGCCCCAAAATAGTTCCAACCTCCCAGTTGCTTCATTCCACCTGATTTTCCTTCCCTGAGTAGTTTAATTTAATCGTGGGTCAATATTAATTTAATATCAGGTACAGTGAATCATATTTTAATTAGTTTTTATGATCCACCAGCTTCTGGAGAACATGGGCGGCCCCAGTTTGAATTCAGGGACATTGAGGCACATTGCTCCAGATTATCCTAAAATTCTGTGGCGGGACCTGGCAGGGGATTCAATGCATGGAGAGGTTATTCCAGCCTTGGAATTTCATACCTGGATCATCACAAACCTGGAAGGGGGCTCAGTGTGTGGAGAAGTTATTCCAGCCTTGGATTTCCTGCCCAGATCCTCACAGACCTGGAATGGGACTCAATGCATGGAGAGGTCATCCCAGCCTTGGGTTTCCTACCTGGCTCATCATAAACCTGGAAGGAGACTCTTCATGTAGAGGTTATTCCAGCCTTGGATTTCCTACCTGGATCAGCACAGATCAGGAAGGGGACTCTTTGCACAGAGAGGTTTTTCCAGCCATGGGTTTCCTACCTGGATCACCCCAGACCTGGATGGAGACTCCTTGCATGTAGAGGTTATTCCAGCCTGGAATAACCAGGTTATTTCCTGCCTGGATCACCACAAATCTCTAAGTGGACTCAATGTTATCCCAGCCATGGGTTTCCTACCTGGATCATCCCAGACCTGGCAGGGGACTCTTTTCACACAGAGGTCATTCCAGCCTTGGATTTCACACCTGGATCACCACAGACCTGGAAGGGGGCTCAGTGTGTGGAGAAGTTATTCCAGCTTTGTATTTCCTACCCAGACCCCCACAAACCTGGAATGGGACTCAATGCATGGAGAGGTAATCCCAGCCTTGGGTTTCCTACCTGGATCCCCACAAACCTGGAAGTGAACTCAGTACACACAGAGGTCATTCCAGCAGTGGGTTTCATGCCTGGATCATCCCAGACCTGGAAGGGGACTTTTTGCATGTGGAGATTTATCCCAGTCCTGGGTTTCATACCTGGATCATCCCAGCCCTGGAGGTTCTCCACCCACAGAGGTCATCCCAGCCCTGGTTTCCCACCTGGATCACCCCAGACCAGTGTGGTGGTACCTTAGGAACACTCGTCTCCACTGTGAAACACTTGGAATATCCAGAGAGGAAAGGAAATAGCTGTGGACAAGCTCAGGGATTGTAGACACCAAACTGCAGGCTCTGCTCTGAGAGGTGTAAATCCCTGGAAAGCTGTGCCATTCCTCAAGGCTCATTCCAAAGAAATCCAGACCAGAATTGGACTGCTTAGCCTTCGTATTCCAGCACATAATTCCCATTTCAAGAGGCTCAGGTCGCTCCAGTCCTGGCTCACAGGTGTCCCTCCTCTTCCCTGGATGTCAGGAGGAGATTAAAGGGCTGGATCCCTCTGGCATCACCTCTTCCCATAAAAGGGGGATTTACAGCCTCATTCCCTGCCAGAGGAATTAAAGGCCCTGCACCTCATCAGAACCCGCTCCCGGTTTATGGCCCCAGCCCCACTAATGATCCCAAATAATCACTCCCTGAATGTTCCCAGTCACCCTGACTTACTTCCCACGAGTCATGGTGAGTCCACACCATGGAATGCAGGGGAAGAAAAAGCTTTTTTTTTGCACCTGGCTTTAATTACCTTCGGTTTTAATTAAGTTCTGTGGGTTGAATCTCAATAACACCAACCTGGAAAGAGTGGCTTTGTGTGGAGGTTTGTTCTCCACGCTGGCAAATATTGCTTTCCATTTATCCCATTAATTTCATTTATCCCATCCCACCATCTGCCACTTCTGAGGGGCTTCTCTGCCCAATGTTACTGGAATTCCCAGAGTCCTGAATCAGGCAGAGAGGCTGGACAGGTCACCATCCTCTTATTCCCCTGGAGTCAACTGCAAAGTCCTCTCTCTGTCTCACTTTTGGTTTCAATGGGTGATAATTCCTCATGGGGATAAAAATATCAATAAAAATAATAAAAAAAAACAATCAGAGTTAATGATCTTCTCAATAGATTTGAGAGCTGAAGGGCACAGATGGAACCAGGAGTCTCCAGGGAGATTTGTGGCTTTCTTGTACGTATAAAAAAGAGGGAGAGTGACTTTTTTCGTGGGCAGACAGTGGGAATGGGTTTAGACTAAATAGGAGAGATTTAGATTGGATATTAGGAGGAAAATGTTCCCTAGGAGGGTGGGGAGGCCCTGGCACAGGTTGCCCAGAGAAGCTGTGGCTGCCCCTGCATCCCTGGAAGTGTCCAAGGCCAGGTTGGAGCAACCTGGGCTAGTGGAAGGTGTCCCTGCCCTTGACAGGGGGTGGAATGAGATGATCTTTCAGGTCCCTTCCAACCCAAATCCATCTGGGATTCTGGGATTCTTTGGTAATGAGTGAACTCCCTCGGGCAGGGCCATATTTTGGTCTGTTCATGAGACATTCAGAGCACCAGAACCTTGACCCAGAGCAAAGACACCTCGGTGACATCAATAAAAAGACGTGGAAATTCCAACCTGATGAAGGAAACGCTTTTCCACACCCTATGGAAGTGGAGCATGGAGAGCACTAACACAGGAATGTAACAAGATTCGAGGGCTGGACTTTTACCCAGCCAGAAAAAACAGCCACTCCATCACTGAGGATGAACAGACTGAAAGGTTTTATTAAACTCAAGTCTGAGTCTTTATCCCTGACAGCCCCGGGAAGAGCTTTAAGAGGTCCCAGAGTTTTCCAAAGTCTCCTCTGGCAGAGCTGGCACCACTCCCAGCACCAGGGGAGCCACCAGGACCAGAACTTCTGCCCCTACAAGGTTTGTTTTCAAGAGGGACAATGAAACAGGGCAGGCACATCAAACCCGGGCCCTTAGAGCTGATGAAGTGTTAAGAGTCATCTAAGTCAGGACTGAGAATTTAGAGCCTGGAATTTGCCCCTGGAATGCAAAAATCAGGTGGTTCTGCAAACCCAGGGGACACTTTGGTTCTCAGGCATCCTTCAAACACTTGGTAGTGTTTGGTTGACAGCTGCACCTGAGGATTTGAAGGGTCTTTTCCAACCTAAATTATTCTAAAAATTCTAAAAATTATTATAAAGTCAGATCTACAGAGAGGCTGAGTCTGTCCTAAAAATCCCTGCTTAGCTTTGCATCTTCCTGACCACCCACCCACCCTCCCATCCATTATCCCAGGAGCTGGACTGAAGCTTAAATTCCTGCTCCTGGTCAGCTTGATTTGGAGTGGATGTCCCAAAAGTGGCTGGGGAGGGCAATTGATAGCCATTGGCATGACCAGGGACCTGAAGATGTACTCAAAAAACCCACAGTGTCCCCAAGGCACATCCCAGTTCAGGCCCTCTTGGTGACTGGAATGTCTTGGGAGCAGGAGAAAATACCACGGGATGTGTGGGACCGGGAAAAGGGTTGGAATATCAGGGAAGAAGTAGAAAGGAGGAGCTGGAGGATGAGGCAGAATTGAACAGGTTGAGGAAACCTCGTTGATCTTAAAAATAACCTCGAGGGATGGGAGGAAGAATATAAAATATAAAACGAGCTGGTGCAATCCAGGAGGAAAAAAGCATCCCTAGAAAATCCACTGGGAAGGTTTAACAGCCCATGCCAAGAATTTGCTGCCTGGAGGGAATTCCAGGGCACAAGGGCTGCTTTCACCTTCTCCCAGCAGCTGCCTTTGGGCTTCCCAGAAGAGGTCAGTCTTTCCCAAGGATTCGTTGGGGGGCTTGCCCAAGCCTTCCAAAGGAAAAAGCACAATGCCCGGGTGGAGAAAAACAGGGAATAGCAGGAGCTGCCCCGGCTGCAGCCTCAGGTGAAACCCAGCTCGTGGAACGTGGGAACTCACCCGAGTAATGAGACAAAAAATCCATCCAATGCTCCCGGGATTTGGGAATTAGCACTGCCTTGGAGGGAGCCAGGGAGGAGACAAAGTGCTCAGAAAATGCTCAATATTCACCCTTTCTTTTCCCAGATCTTCACTGTGAAAATCCCTTCCCTTCCTTTAAAGTCCTAGACCTGGAAAAGTCTGACTCTAGCTTAAGGAAATAAAATGAAGCCTACACAGCAATTAATGATGAACCCGATTTTAATTAGTTACAACAATTGATTTAGTTAATTAATAATGAATTAACATTTAATTAATTATGAAAAATAATAATTAACCTGAATTATGCTCCAAACCCAGGGAAAGTCCTGGCACCCTGTACAAACACAGGACTCCTGCACTATCCAGGAACACCTTTCCCTTGTCCAATTCCCGTGTTTCCAGTCATCCCAAACTGTCACAAACCCCACAGAGATCCACCCTGCTGGGTTTTAATAGTTTGTGGCAGTTGGGATAAACTTAACAAGCTGACACTGGGATGATTCCCTGAATTTGGAAAGCCCCCGAAACTTTTTCTCTGTAAGATCATCCCCCCCTCTTTTCCATTGGCGTCTCATCCAAATTTTAGCTGGAAATCCCTGGGAGATCAGAATGATTTTAACTCAGCACTGGTGGTTCTGGTGGGTGGGAAGATGGGCATGAAATCCATGGAACTTGGACTATGGAGTGAGGGAGACATGGAAAAAAGATCCAACAGAAGAAACAAAGGGAAGGGGGAAGATGAGAACATAAGGGACACCCATGGGGTGTTTTAGTTGGTCACAGCAAGAATAAACTTTTTTCTGCATGATCTGAGCTATAAATAATTGTTTAAATAACAATTAAAAGCCATTTTTAAAAGGATATTTCAATCCTTAAACACCAGGAGTAAATATTAAATATTATTATTATCATCAATATTAAATAACGAATGAATTAATGTTAAATAATATTAATATTGATATTAAACCTCATAAAGGCTGATGCTCTCGAGGGGCAGGAAGGGATCCGTGGCTTTCCAAACTCCTTCTCAGGGAGGGGTGAATCCCATCTTAGCCCCAGAGTGTGTTAGCAGTTTAAATTTAAAGGAATTATAGAGCTATTAAACCACTTTGTCCTGCAGGTTTTAACGATGGCAAAACAGAAAAATTCATATAAATTGATGATTTATTACCATAAATTAACAAACAGGTGATCAGATGGAAGATCCTCATCAGAATTATTTACTACATGGTGTAAAAGCTAAAAAAATCTACTAGAAGAGTATTATATAGCACAGTAACAGAGTGAACTGTAACAAAACAATTCTGTTAAAGCAACTGTAGGAAAGGCAGCAAGAGAAACAATCCTTAAGTAGAGATTGAGATAACACATTAGGTAGAGGTTGATGTAACTCATTAAGTAGATGTTGATATAACTCATTAAGTAGAGATTGCTGTCCCTCCATCCCTTGTCCCCAGTCCCTCTCCAGCTCTCCTGGAGCCCCTTTAAGCCCTGCAAGGGGCTCTCAGCTCTCCCTGGAGCCTTCTCTTCTCCAGGTGAACCCCCCCAGAATTCCCAGCCTTTCACCCCTTGCTGGTGCCTCGCTCCCCTCTGGATGCAGCTTGGAATGAAGATTTTTAGCTCTTTTTTGCTCCCCCTCACCCCAAATTAGTATTTTCATCTTCCCAGCACCACCACCACCAAGTGACTCTTGTTTTTCCTCCTCCTTCCTGAAGAAAAAAATCGATTAGAAATTTAAATACCATCAGTCCCTCCCCTTTACCCCTTCCCCTCATCCTACTCTTCCTTCCCCTCATCCTGCTCTCCCTTTCCCTCATCCTGCTCTCCCTTTCCCTCATCCTGCTCTCCCTTCCCCTCATCCTGCTCTCCCTTCCTCCCCATCCCAAATCCAGGAGTATAAATCACTTTCTGTGGTCTGCAGCTCAGCTGGAAAAAACAACAAAATGGGTCTATAATGTCACCAGCATCTAATTTTGGTGGATTTATGGGCTCTGGCCTTAAGCACTTGCTGCTTTACAGGCTGTGAGTTCACTCCTGTGGGAGCTCCCTCCGGACTCCAGCTCCTTATCCCGAACTCCTGCTGTCCTTGGAGCTTTCCAAAGGGCACATCCCCACCCCTTGGAAAACCGGATCTCTCCTTCCTGCTGCTGCCTGATGGGCCCAAAAGAGGGTCACAACACATTCCTGCAGCCGGGAAAGGCTTGGCATTGGGATGTGCTGGTGGCAGCAGGAATTAAGCGAGGCTGAGCTGTTGAGGTTCAGGTGCTGAGCAGGAGGCACTTGGCTGCCCCTCTCTTTGGGTGCCTCACCCACAACCTCATTCTTTGGTGTTTTAATCTTGATTAATTTAGTCTGTTTGGGTGCCTGGAATTGTCAGAGGGAGGGGAATGACCCAGCAGCAGCAAGCTGTCACTCCCTGGGGTGCGGCTGGACCCGGCAGAGGAAGCACAAGGTTTTACTTCTCCAGCTGGTGGCAAACTCCCCTCAGCTGGAACCCTGCTGGCTCCAGAGGCCTTGTGACCACCTCCCAGGAGCAACCTGTCCCCTGGAACACCCAGCATTAGCTCTGACAGTCCATTAACACCCTGGCACTTGCCCTGGAGGAACAAGATTAAAGCTCCTTTGAGCCGATCCAAGCGCCCCGAGCCAGATGTTGTTCCAGGACGGGCCTACATTTAGTCCCCTGTTCTGTTGTCAAACACAGACTGTGGCAGGAGGGGTTTAGGCTGGATCTCAGGACAAGGTTCTTCTCCCAGAGGCTGGTTGGGCACTGAACAGGCTCCCCAGGGCAGTGGGCACAGCCCCAAGGTTGCCAGAGCTCCAGGAGGGTTTGGATGTGGTGGGATTGTTGGGGTGTCTGTGCAGGGCCATGGGTTGGACTGGATGATCCTTGGGGGTCCCTTCCAACTCAGGATATTCCATGATTCGATGACAGACCCCAAGAACATGGGGCTGAGACCCAGGAAATTCAGCATTAGGCCCTACCCAAATACAGCAAACACTCTCCTTGAACTCCAGGTAGGTCCACAACAGGCTGGGACCTGGCACTGCTCCTGGGATAACAACCCTGCTCCTGGGATAACAATCCTGCTCC
>NW_020885726.1:9051-9287 GCF_003945725.1 Corapipo altera
TCCTGGGATAACAACCCTGCTCCTGGGATAACAATCCTGCTCCTGGGATAGCAGCCCTGCTTCCAGAATAACAACCCTGCTCCTGGGATAACAATCCTGTTCCTGGGATAACAACTCTGCTCCTGGGATAACAACTCTGCTCCTGCGATAACAACCCTGCTCCTGGGATAACAATCCTTCTCCCCGGGAAACAACCCTGCTCCCAGGATAGCAACCCTGCTCCTGGTATAACAACC
>NW_020885726.1:9297-10079 GCF_003945725.1 Corapipo altera
CTGCTCCCAGGATAGCAACCCTGCTCCTGGTATAACAACCCTGCTCCTGGGATAGCAACCCTGCTCCTGGGATAACAACCCCGCTCCTGGGATGACAACCCCGCTCCTGGGATAGCAACCCTGCTCCTGGGATAACAACCCCGCTCCTGGGATGACAACCCTGCTCCTGGGATAGCAGCTGTGCTCCAGGGATAGCAGCCCTGCTCTTGGGATAACAACCCTCACAACCCAAAGCAGAAGCAGAATAGAGACCTCAGAGTGACTTTGTCTGGAGCCAGGAGTCGGAATTGCTGTGACACGTGGAGCACAAACATCTGGGGAGCTTTGAAGGAGCTCAACTCCAAGAGGCAACGAGGGGGCTGGGAGTCAAATTTCCTGTTTTCCAACTGGTTCTTCCTGGGGGAATGTTCTGGAGGGGCATTTGTGTGATGTTTACAGTGCTTGAGGTGCAGGACTGGCACAAAACTGGGGTTTGTAGCAGAAGAGCCAATTTCTCAACATTCCCAGCCTTCTTCCCAACGTTTTCAATGCCCTCAGCCATCTTCATTCAAATGTTGGACTCCATGACCTTGGAGGTCTTTCCTACCCTAAATTCCGGGATTCTGAGGTCTTCCCAGCTTTCTCATCCACCTTCTCAATGCCCTCAGCCACGTTCAGTCAAAGGTTGGAATGGATGATCTTGGAGGTGTTTTCCAAGCTAAATTCCATGATTCTGAGATCTTCCTGATCTTCTCATCCACCTTCTCAGCCACGTTCAGTCAAAAGTTGGAATGGATAATCTC
>NW_020885727.1:0-3326 GCF_003945725.1 Corapipo altera
GGGGTCCCGGGTGGGGGTCCCAGGTTGGGGTCCTGGGTTGGGGTCCTGGGTGAGGCTTCCCGGGTGAGGGTCCCGGGTGAGGGTCCCGGGTGAGGGTCCCGGGTGGGGGTCCCAGATGGGGATCCCGGGTGAGGCTTCCCTGGTGGGGGTCCCAGGTTGGGGTCCTGGGTGAGGCTTCTCGGGTGAGGGTCCCGGGTGGGGGTCCCGGGTGAGGGTCCCGGGTGGGGGTCCCGGGTGGGGGTTCCCCTCCACCCCACAGCCCCCCCAGCCCCCTCCCAGGGTTCTCCCAGCCCGGGGTGGGGGGGGTTCGGGGGGGGCTGGGAGGGTTTCCAGGGATGCTGGGGCTGCTTCTCAGCGGACCCCCCGGGCCGTGGGGATGGAGGGGGCTCCTCCCGGAGCTGAACCCCCTGGAACTGAGCCGGGTCCATCGGCTGCACTCTAATTAATGTCTAATTAATTACTAAATAATTGCTAATTAATTATATTTTATTTATTCTCTTGATGCGTACATATTTATTTATACATTACATTAATTAATTACTAATTAATCACTAATCAATTAATTACATTTATTTATTTATATAATCTTTTGATGTGTGTATATTTATTTAGTTATTTATACATTACATTCATTAATTACTAATTAGCACCTGGGCCAAACGAGCCCTCCCGGGCACAGGAGGTTGGAGGGTGAAGGAAGAAGGATCCTGGAGCTGGAGCAGCTCCTGGGGGTCTCCCAGGGTCGTTTGTCTCCCATTCCCGGGAGAACATTCCCGGCTCCGGATGCGGAGCAGAGTCGGCTCCGGGCCTTGGGTGGGATTCCAAAGCTCGGCTTTAAGGCCACCAGGTTTTCCATCTCCATCTCTTGGATGAGAGACCCCCCCCTCTGGCACCCCCATCCCTGGGGGAGCTGCTCAAACACCGGGATTCCTTTTTTTTTTAGGGATACTGGAAGGGAAAAGCCGCCTGAGGAACAGGAAGGATTCCTCCCCGCGAGGGTGGGGATTCCTTGGGATGGATTTCCCGGAGAAGCCGTGGCTGCCCCATCCCTGGGAAGTGTCCAAGGCCAGGCTGGAGTGACCTGAGATAGAGGGAGGTGTCCCTGCCCCTGGATCTGGATGGTCCCTTCCAACCCCATCCCATGATTCCATGATCCCATCAGAGCTGGGAACAACCTCAGCCAGGGGTTTTCCGGGAGCAAACATTCCCAGCCATGGCTGTTCCATCCCTGGGAGCATCCAAAGCTGGGCTGGAGTGACCTGGGATAGCGGGAGGTGTCCCTGCCCCTGGATCTGGATGATCCCTTCCAACCCCATCCCATGATTCCATGATCCCATCAGCACTGGGAACAACCTCCCTCCCTGCCCTTCTCCCAGGGGAGGGGATTCTTCACCTCCCCCCCCACCACAGCATTCCCATGGCCCTGCTTGGACACATCCATGGAAAGGGACTCCTGGGAATGTTTGCTCCTGGAAAACCCCCGGCTGGGGTTGTTCCCAGCTCTGATGGAATTATGGGATGGGGTTGGAAGGGATCATCCAGATCCAGGGGCGGGGACACCTCCCGCTGTCCCAGGTCACTCCACCCTGTCCTTGGACACTCCCAGGGATGGAGCAGTCACGGTTGGGAATATTTGCCCCGGGAAAACCCCCGGCTGGGGTTGTTCCCAGCTCTGATGGAATCATCACGGAATCATGGGATGGGGTTGGAAGGGACCATCCAGATCCAGGGGCAGGGACACCTCCCGCTGTCCCAGGTCACTCCAGCCCGGCCTTGGACGCTCCCAGGGATGGAGCAGCCACGGCTGGGAATGTTTGCTCCTGGAAAACCCCCGGCTGGGAGCAGCTCCCGGCTCCGAGGGGTCCCGGCCCCGGCTCGGCCTGGATTCCCCGGCCGGGGTGGGGGTGCCCAGGGCCGGATAATTGCTAAGCCCCTCTAAAGCCTGGCTTTAAAAGCTGTAATTCCGATATTTGCCTGATAATCTGATCACGCCGGGAGCCACTGAGCCCCTAAATGTGCCCGGCTCGGGAATCCACGAGGATTTTCCCACTAAGCCGGAATATCAGACCCTTGATTCCCCAGTTAATCGTCTTTTCCCCCCTCGGGGGCAGCAGATTTTGGCAACTCACTTTCCTCCTGCTCCGGGGGGGGAGGGACTGGGGGGAGCTCCGAGTGGTCCCAGCAGGACGGGACCCTGGAAAAGCGGGATGTGCCAGGAGGCGGCCGCTGGCACCGAGGGTTGAACCAGGCCTGTGCCAAGCCCAGGTGGGGGTAACCCCCCCGTTTTTGGGGTGTTTGGGGCCTTTGGGATGGGTTTGGTCTCTCCATCAGGACACGGTGCTGCTCCTGGGGGGAAGGGAAGGGGGGGGGATCCTGGAGGAGGGTTTGTATTCCAGCAGTGTCCAGCACCCGTCATCCGTCCTTCCATGTGTCCTTCCATCTGTCCTTCCATCCATCCATCCATCCTTCCATGTGTCCTCCCATCCATCCATCCTTCCATTCATCCATCATCCTCCATCCATCCCTCCCTCCCTCCATCCATCCATCCCTCCATCCATCCCTCCATCCATCCCTCCATCCATCCTCCATCCTCCTCCAGCATCCTGGAGCACAGGAACAGGTTGCCCAGACAATCTGTGGCTTCCCCATCCCTGGAAGTGCCCAAATCCAGCTTGGATGGGGTTTGGAGTGACCTGGGATAGCGGGAGGTGTCCCTGCCCGTGGAATGGGATGATCTTCAAGATCCCTCCCACCCCAAACCCTTCTGGGACCCTCTGATCCCCCCAAATCCCAGAGCTGTGTCCGGGTGTCTTTGCCCACCCAAACCCTTGGAATGTGCTTCCAGGTGACACCACGGCACAGGAGCTGCATCCCC
Organism: Corapipo altera; assembly: GCF_003945725.1. NCBI lineage: Eukaryota > Metazoa > Chordata > Aves > Passeriformes > Pipridae > Corapipo > Corapipo altera. The sequence continues at coordinate 2,876 of NW_020885727.1, forward strand.
CGGGATGTTCCACGGGGGTGGAAACCCGGGAGAGGTGGAAACCCGGGGGATGGAGGATCCCCCCGGCACATCCCAGGGCTGGCAGAGGCTCCTGGGGGTGGGGAATCCCACAAATCCCCCTCGTTCCAATCCCTTTGCAAAGCTGGGCCAGGGATTAGGGAGAGGCTCCCCCGGCATCTGCTCCACTGGCACTGCCAGAGCCGGAGCATTCCCGGCCTTTGGGGGGGACATCCCGGCCCTCCCAACCCCCCCTCGGGCTCTGAGACACTTGGAGCTCCTTAAACCCGAGGTCTGTTAATGGGGGGTCCCAGATCCCCTCCTGGGACTCCCCAAACCCAGATGGGAACCCCCCTGACCCCCCCCAGGGGTGGGAATGGTCATGTCCCGCTTTTGGGGTCCCTGAGCAGCACCCACAGACCCCCTGAACCCCCCCAATTCCACCCTCAGCACC
>NW_020885727.1:3336-8853 GCF_003945725.1 Corapipo altera
CCCTCAGCACCCACAGACCCCCTGAACCCCCCCAATTCCACCCTCAGTACCCACAGACCCCCGTCACCTGGGGGTCTGGATCCACCCTACACCCACCCCATATCCCAGTACATTCCAATCCATTCCACACCCCTCTCACATCCCAGTCCATTCCACAGCCGTCCCACAGCCATCCCAGTCCATCCCACACCCATCCCAGTCCATCCCACACCCATCCCAATCCATCCCAATCCACCCCACATCCCAATCCATCCCACAGCCATCCCACATCCACCCCACATCCATCCCACGTCCCAATCCATCCCACATCCTCCATCCCAATCCACCCCACATCCCAATCCATCCCAATCCATCCCAACCCACCCCACATCCATCCCACGTGGGCAGGAATTGTCCTGGGATGTCACCAGGGGCCGGGAACACGGAGCATCCCCCGCTCAGGCCGCGCTCGGACGGGACCGGAGCCTCTCCCCCATCCCGGGGGCAGCACCGGGAGATCCCACCCGAGAATTCCCGCGGGCCCCTTCCCTCGCTGAAGGGCGGGATCGGGTCCAGGGGGAGCCGCCGGGCTCCGGCCAAGACACACAAACACCGGGGGAGGGAGGCACAGACCCGCGGCTCGGGTTTATTTTGGATTTTACACTCCGAGCTGCGGTTAATCCGCCGCAGATAAAGCGCCGGCAGGACCGGGAGCTGCTGTCGGAGCCTCTGGCAGGGACCGGGAGCTGCTGTCGGAGCCTCTGGCAGGGACCGGGAGCTGCTGTCGGAGCCTCTGGCAGGGACCGGGAGCTGCTGTCGGAGCCTCTGGCAGGGACCGGGAGCTGCTGACGGAGCCTTTTCTGGCGGGGCGAGATTAGAGCCCGGTTTAGGGAGGGTCCGGGGGGCGCTTTAATCAGAGTTTGTACAGGAATAATCCCGGCTTTAAACTCGCCCCCGGGCCAATCCCTCCCGAGCTGTAATCAGCCGGGAGAGGCCTCGGGAGGGGGGGGGCGTTTCCAGCCCAAACGAGCCCCGCGGGAATTCCAGAGGGTGGGGGGGTGACTGTCCAAAGTCCCCCTCCCGCCCCCCGCGGCATCGGTAGGGAGGGCTCCAATTCATCCCAGTCCATCCCAGTCCATCCCAGTCCATCCCAATGCATCCCAGTCCATCCCACAGCCATCTCACAGCTATCCCAATCCATCCCACAGCCATCCCAGTCCATCCCAGTCCATCCCACATCCACCCCACATCCACCCCACATCCACCTCACATCCATCCCAATCCATCCCACAGCCATCCCAGTCCATCCCAGTCCATCCCACATCCACCCCACATCCACCCCACATCCATCCCAATCCATCCCACAGCCATCCCAGTCCATCCCAGTCCATCCCACATCCACCCCACATCCACCCCACATCCATCCCAATCCATCCCAGTCCACCCCACATCCATCCCAGTCCATCCCACATCCATCCCAATCCATCCCACATCCATCCCAGTCCATCCCAGTCCATCCCAATCCGTCCCAGACCATCCCACATCCATCCCAATCCATCCCACATCCATCCCAGTCCATCCCAACCCTTCCCACATCCCAATCCAGCCCCGGGGCTCCCGTTCCTGCTCCTCCTCTGCCTGTGGGCTCAGTTCTGGCTTCTCCCAGGGTTCCTTTTCCTGGATCCCACACCGGGGTCACCCCTGTCCTGAGGGGACACTCAGATGTCACCTGTCCCACCCAGACCAGGGGACAGACAGGTGGCACCAGGGCCGACCCAGCCCTGAGGAATAACCCAAATTTGGGGGCTCATCCTGTCCCCCAGAGCTCCGGGATCTTCCAAGGAGGCTCATTCCCAGGGGATGCCCCATCCCTGGAAGTGTCCGAGGCCGGGTTGGAGCAGCCAGGGCTGGGGAAGGTGTCCCAGCCCATGGTCCCTCCCAAACCATTCCAGGATTCCACGTGCTGCTTTAGACGAGATATTGGGAAGGAATTCCTACCTACGAGGGTGGGGAAGGGCTGGGATGGATTTCCCAGCGGATGCTCCGTGCCTGGAAGCATCCAAGGCCGGGTTGGAGCCAGCCAGGCCGGTAGAAGGTGTCCCTGCCCGTGGAACAAGGTGATCTTTGAGGTCCCTCCCAAACCATTCCGGGATTCCACGTGCTGCTTTAGACGAGATATTGGGAAGGAATTCCTGCCTGTGAGGGTGGGGAGGGGCTGGGATGGATTTCCCAGAGGATGCTCCGTGCCTGGAAGCATCCAAGGCCGGGTTGGAGCCACCCAGGCCGGTGGGAGGTGTCCCTGCCCGCGGCGGGGGGTGGAACGAGGCGATTTTTAAGGTCTCTCCCAACCCAAACCATTCCAGGCTTCCAGGACGATCCCAAACCCCCCAGACAACCCCCAACCCACCCGGTCCCAACAAACGCCGAGCCCCGAGCGCTTCATCTCCCCCCACCAACGGGTCCCAAACTCCTTCCCCTCCCTTTCCCGTGCCTCGGTTTCCCCGCTGGCTCATTCCCGGCGGGATCTCCGGAGCCTCTTCCAGCCCCCGCCGGGGCCGCGCCGGCTTTTTTCGGTTGTTTTATTTTATTTTTTTTTTTGTGCGCGGCTGCGGCTCTTTGAGGGAGCACAAAGGGCCGGGGCGGCACAGATGGAGCCTTTCAGAGGGGAGCGGGCTCCTTTCTCCGTCTGCCGCCGGGCGCTGCCTCCCGCCGCAGCGGCCCTTAATTGAATCGGCACTTTCATAGCTCATTACCCCCCTGATGGATCGGGTCGGATTGGATTGGATTGGATCAGCCGCGCCCGCGCCCGCCGGGGAACAGTTGGCTCCGCGTCCCCGAAGGTGCGCGGGGGCCCCCGCGGGCTCCTTGGCCACGAGCCGGAGCGCGGGGGGCGACGGGCGAGACCCCCCCCCCACCCTCCCAAGCCCCCCGGCTGCGATCCCCAACGGCCCGGGAGGGGCGGGCAGCGGGGCGGGCAGAGGGGCGGGCAGGGCGAGTGCCCGGGGACAGGGATGTGCCCACCCTGTGCTATGGATGGGGCAGTGCCCGGGGACAGGGATGTGCCCACCCGAGCCATAGATGGGTCAGGGGCAGTGCCCTGGAACAGGAATGTGCCCCCACCGAGCCCTGGATGGGGCAGGGACAGTGCCCACCCTAAGCCGTGGATGGTCCAAGGGCAGTGCCCGGGGACAGGGATGTGCCCACACTGAGCCATGGATGGGGCAGCGCCCGGGATTCGGGATGTGCCCACCCTGAGTCGTGGGTGGGTCGGGGCAGTGCCCGGGGTCCCGGCCGTGCCCACCCTGATGCCCCCGGATGCGGTACCCACCCTGTGTTCTCACCGTGCCCGCAACTGGGTGCTGTGGGGTGTTGGAACCCTCGGGGGACACTTTGGGGTGTTGGATCTCTCGGGGGACAAGGTTTGGGGTGTCGGACCCTTTGGGAGACACTTTGGGATGTCGGACCCCTCGGGGGACAAGGTTTGGGGTGTCGGACCCTTTGGAGGACACTTTGGGGTGTCGGACCCCTTAGGGGACAAGGTTTGGGGTGTCGGACCCTTTGGGAGACACTTTGGGGTGTCGGACCCCTCGGGGGACAAGGTTTGGGGTGTCAGACCCTTTGGGGGACACTTTGGGATGTCGGACCCCTCGGGGGACAAGGTTTGGGGTGTCAGACCCTTTGGGGGACACTTTGGGATGTCGGACCCCTCGGGGGACAAGGTTTGGGGTGTCGGACCCCCCGGGGGGTCGCGCTGTGGGTCTGGTTCCCCCCCGCGGTGTCGGTTTGATCCCGGCGGGAGCATCCCCGGGATGGGCGGGATGCGGGAGCAGCAGATCGGGGCGCCAACGGCCTCACCCCGCACTTCGGGGGGACTCGTGGCAGCGCAGGGGAGGGGTCTCTGCTCCCCCCCTTCCCCAAAAACGCGGGCAGGACCCCGGCACGTGCCGCCCGCCCCCCCCTTTCCCGCTGCCGTGTCCATATGGACCAACGGCCGCCGCTCCCGGCCCCGCTCCCTCATTAACCTCTGCTCGGGGGGGACCCCCAGCCCAGCTGCCAGCGCTGCTCGGGGGGCTCGGGGGGGCTCCGCTCTGCTCTCCCCCACCCCTTCCATCCCCGGGGGAAATCGCTGCCGAGGGAGGATTTACCAGCCCCAAAATCCGGGCGGGATTTACCAGCCCCAAAATCCGGGTGGGATTTACTATCCCCAACATCCCAACGGGATTTACTATCCCCAAAATCCGGGTGGGATTTACTATCCCCAAAATCCGGGTGGGATTTACCATCCCCAAAATCCCAGCGGGATTTACCAGTCCCAAAATCCGGACGGGATTTACCAGCCCCAAAATCCGGGCGGGATTTACCAGCCCCAAAATCCGGGCGGGATTTGCCATCCCCAAAATCCGGACGGGATTTACCAGCCCCAAAATCCGGGCGGGATTTACCAGCCCCAAAATCCGGGTGGGATTTACCATCTCCAAAATCCGGGCGGGATTTACTATCCCCAACATCCCAACGGGATTTACTATCCCCAAAATCCAGGCGGGATTTACCATCCCCAAAATCCCGCCTTCCCGGAGGAGCTGAGGGGGGTAAGGGGGGATGCTCCGACGGGTCCCCGCCCGCTGGTTGCTCACGGAAAGTCCCCCCGGCCGTGTCGGGTTTGGGTGATTTGGGGTCGTTTTCTCAGTTCCTGAGCCCCCCCGTTTTCCCAGAGGCAGGAAAACACCTCCCTCCCCATCCCACCCCTCCACGAGGACCGGGCAGAGCGCGGGGCTCGCCCCTGGGGGGCATTTCTGCCGCCCTGAAAGCCCCGAGCCCCCCCAGAAAAAAGGGGCTGGGTGGCCGCATCCCGAGCGGGTTGTTGGTTTTTTTCCCGGGATCAGCCCAGCGGTGCCGCTCCAGGGATGTCGCCCGGGGGGTTCGGGAGGCGCTTCCAGCTGGAATCCCGTCCTGGCAGCGCTGCCCTCTGACCGCCGGGCACGGCGAGTGCCCGCGGCATAAACGGTTTAGCGAATTCCCCTCCCGCACCCTCCTCCTCATCCTCATCCTCCTCCTCATCCTCTGGGGCCGAGGCGGGGCCGCAGCAGATGCGCCCGCGGCCCCATCGGGGCATTTAGAGCCGGATCGGTTACGGGAGGGGATTAAGGAGCCTCCGCTCAGCGTCCCGGCCCCCGCGGCCGCCCGGATTAGGGTCTAATGCCCCGGGCTCGGCCTTCCGGGGGGCTCCGATGGAGCCGGGACCCTCCTCATCCTCGCTCCGGAGCTGGGGGGGGAACCCTGCGGCTGCCGCGGGATAAATCCCGGGGGGATCCCTCGGGAAGGGATTTCTGAGGGTGACAAGAACCAGTGGAGGAGCTGGGGCGGGGATGGGGGGGGGGTGGGCAGAGCCTTCGTCCACCCGGGACCCCGAATATTCCACACCCTTCCTTCAAAACGAGGGAGAACTCTCCTGCCCCTCCAGAATCCCTCCTGCCCCCCCAGGATCCCTCCTGCCTGCCCGGGATCCCTCCTGCCTGCCCGGGATCCCTCCTGCCTGCC
>NW_020885727.1:8953-10077 GCF_003945725.1 Corapipo altera
CCCGGGACCCCTCCTGTCTGCCCGGGATCCCTCCTGCCTGCCCGGGATCCCTCCTGCCTGCCTGGGATCCCTCCTGCCTGCCCGGGACCCCTCCTGCCTGCCCGGGACCCCTCCTGTCTGCCCGGGATCCCTCCTGCCTGCCCGGGACCCCTCCTGCCTGCCACAGGCTCTTTCCTGCTTCTCTGGGATCTCTCCTGCCTCTCCAAGATCCCTCCTGCCTTTCCAGAATCTCTGCTGGTCCTCCAAAATTTCTGCTGCCTTTCCAAGACCTCTCCTGCCCCTCCAGGATCCCTCCTGCCTTCCCAGGGCAGCTCCCCTGGCCCTGGGATGCTCCAGGAATGCTCCTTCCTCCTCCTCCTCCTCCTCCTCCTCCTCCTCCTCCTCCTCCTCTATCCAGTTCCACAGCACGGGAAAAAGGAGGAAACACGACCAACCCCCCCACACCGTGAGAGCTCTGGGGGGCCGAGGGGACACCCCAACATTCCAAAGCCCCCCCCCCCCCAGTGTCCCCGTGTGCCAGAGGCAGCCCAGAAACCCCCCAAAGGGAGGCCCAAACCCGAGCTCAGCTGGGGGATGAGGCAGCTCCGGGTGCCCCCCGAGAGCCCCCGGCAGGCAGAGCCGAGGGACCCTGGAGACCCCCCCGGGGCGGGAGCAGATGGAGCTGGAGGCAGCTTGTCGGCACCTGCCCCCCCTCCCCGCCCCTGCCCTCCCTGCCCTTCCCTACCCTTCCTGCCCTTCCCTGCCCTTCCCTGCCCTTCCCTACCCTTCCCTGCCCTCCCTGCCCTTCCCTACCCTTCCTGCCCTTCCTGCCCTTCCCTGCCCTTCCCTGCCTTTCCCTGCCCTCCCCTGCCCTTCCTGCCCTTCCCTGCCCTTCCCTGCCCTCCCTGCACTTCCCTGACCTTCCCTGTCCTTCCCTGCCCTTCCCTGCCCTCCCCTGCCCTTCCCTGCCCTTCCCTGCCCTCCCCTGCCCTTCCCTACCCTTCCCTGTCCTTCCCTGTACTTCCCTGCCCTCCCCTGTCCTTCCCTGCCCTCCCCTGCCCTTCCCTGCCCTTCCCTGCCCTCCCCTGCCCTTCCCTGCCCTTCCCTGTCCTTCCCTGTACTTCCCTGCCCTCCCCTGTCCTTCC
>NW_020885728.1:0-10073 GCF_003945725.1 Corapipo altera
ATCCCTGGAAGTGTCCAAGGCCAGGTTGGACGGGGCTTGGAGCAACCTGGGCTGGTGGAAGGTGTCCCTGCCCATGGCAGGGGGTTGGAGCAATATGATCTTGAAGGTCCCTTTCAACCTAAACCCTCTGTGATTCTATTTTTTGCCATCATCCCAAAGAGAATCCGTGGTGTAAGAGGCTGGAAAAACAGAGATGTCCTGCTCATGTGGAACTGAAAGGGACACATCTGGGTTTGATACCAGCTTAGTGCTGTTTAAAATGTTGATGTCCCTGTAGCTCAGCTTTTCCTGACGAAAATAAAGTTGAAAACAGGAAGAGCCTGAGCCAAATTCTCGTGGAGCCTGAACTGCACTGAAGATCTTTGCTCTGCCCATCCCACAAACATCCCAGGTATTGCCGGTGCCCAGGAGGGGTGGGCAGACCGGCACAGCCTCCCAAAAAAGCAGGGCTTAGCACAGAGAATTAACCCTCTCCTCATCCCTGAGGTGGAGGATCCTATGGATCTTGTCCTCCCTCAGCAGCAGCAGGTTAACAGGGAACACAAACCCTTTGTTGCTCAGAGAACCCAGAGCAGAAAAACACCCCCAGGGTTAAACACCGCCCTGCTGAACTCCAACTGTTGCAAAGGTTTTTCCCTTTTTTTTTTTTTCTTTCCACCCCAAAGCAACTTCCTAATAAATAAGGTCTTAAACTGAAATTACCCTTCAGAGAAAGGAATTTCCACTGGGCAGGCTGGGCACACAGGAGCAGCATTTGCAGGCACTCCACGGCTCCCACCCCAGAGGCGTCAACCGCACGAGCAGCGCCGAGGCAACTCGAAATTTCTGTTTGAATATTCCTGCAAGTGCCATTCCTGAGTTGATTTAACACCGGGGCTGTGGTGTCTAATAGCTCTCCAGTGATTAATAACAGCCATTTGTTCAAAGCTAACAGCCCCAGTGTGACAGTAACAGATAAATTAGCAACATTAAAAATATGCTAAAGAAAACATTTATGTACTGGATCGGTGCAGTATGGGATAGTAATGCACATCAGTCGTGCCAATAACAAGCTATTAATGATGAGGGCTGTATGTTTAAGCAATTTTTGCCCAGTTTTTCTATAATTGCTCTGACATGGTTCATATTTAGCTTGATGAGATGGGCCAGTTCTTACGGACATTAATGTTTTTTATGTGCTCAGGCACGAATATTGCAAGCAGATGGTGGGAGGAGCAAGGAGAAGGTGCAGCATTGTATCCCCATCAGCTCCCTTTTGTCACAGAGCAGCCAATGTGCCAAGTAATATTTGGGAATAAATTACAAGGCTGTTTCCCAAATTACATCCCCAGCTTTAGATGTCGTGCAAAACATTTTAATAACGCAAATTAAAATTCCTCTGTTCAACAGATCCCAAGGTGCTCCACTCGGCTCCCAGAGCTCACAGCAGCACATGGGTGTCCCCAGGGGTGACCAGCAGCTGTGGAGGGGAGGGGAGCCCATCAGAACCCTTCTCCCAGCCATATTCCAGCCTGGAGAAAAGCTGTTTAACACTTTAAGATTTAGATTAGATGTTAGGAAGGTGTTCTTTACTCACAGGGTGGGGATGCCCTGGCACAGGGTGCCCAGAGAAGCCTGGAGGTGTCCAAGGCCAGGTTGGATGGAAAGCTGAAGCTGAGCTGAGCCACATCCTCAGAGCCATCTGACACATCTCCATGTGATCATCTGGAGCCTGTGGAAATAATCCCAGGGCATCACAGCACCCATCATATAAAAAACTGCCACCCCAGCTGGGTGCACCCTGACGTTTTCCCCTTATTATCTGTTCCTGACACTAAAGGAAAACATCAGACTGTCATGTTTTGTTCAGCTGTTGAGGCAGGAAAGTCTTTTTGTTGAAATCACACCCTGCAGTGCCAACCCCCTGTTATTGGGATGGATTGGCTTTTATTTCTGTTGTTCCCACCACTGATATTCAGCAGCAGGCCATGGGGCAGCACCACCACCAGCTTTTCCCTGTGCAAATAATTCCCAGCAGGTGATAGATGCTGCTGGTTGGCTTGGGGTTGGGGTGACAATATCCCTCAGCTGTTGAGGTGACAATATCCCTCAGCAAATCCTGCAAGGCGAGCATAAAACCTGAAATTTAGGACTATGCAGTGGAAAAACTTGAAAATGCTCCAAACCCTGTTCCCAGATCTGTACAAACGGGCTCCAGCTGATGCCTTAAAATTTAGCTTATATACATTTTAAGTATAACTCTTTTAGCAGCACTTTAGCTGAGTACCTTTGTATTAGATTCCTGAAATGTTGTTTAATATTTCTTGTCAAGAATTCCAATGGATGAAGATTGTAGCAAGGTAAAGAACATATATATTCTGTGCAGAATAAGAACATATATCTCTTGATAGAAGAGAGTCAAAACTATCAGAGAAGGCCCAGGATCCTTGAAAGAGGGCCGAGCAGGACAGAACATCATGAGGAAGACTTTCATGGGAGGAACCACCAACCCAGTTCTGGGAGGTGTTGCCTCTGAGAGGACAATTTTCGGGCTGGGTGCATCCCCCTGAGGTAATAGTTAGATATTCTAATGAGATGATACTATAAGTTTGTAAAACCTAGGGGAGTGTGGTGCATGTGCCACCCTTGTGCATTTAAGAGGTCTTATTAAAGAGCTTTTTTTTTTTTAATCTTTCTATTCTAACATTGCCCAGAAAATTATTTCTTCGATTTTAGGCAACACAGCCATGAAAGCAGCAAGTGCTGGTGTAGCCTGAGAGCAAAACCTGCCTGGGATGTGCAGCTCTGCCTGCGTGGCCTCTCCAGGGATGTGTCTCCAAGTGGCTCCGTGTCCAGGACGCGCTGTCAGCACCAACTCAAGCGTGTGGAGGTCGGACACGGAGCCCGTGCTGACAGAAACATGATCTCATTGTTTCAGGCAAGTTGTTTTACAGAGCTCAACCTCCCCTCAAGATGCTCAGCAACCATTTATCTCTCCTGTCAAGAAGAAATGAACCAGTGTGATTGTACTTGTTTAATTCCACCTCAACGCTGCTTTAGTTGTGTCTTGCTTTCAGGTGTTTGTTTAAACGCTCCCATTTCCCATTTTGAAATATTTTTGGGGGAAAAAAAACCAGCAACAAACGATTTAAAACCATAAGTTTCCCATTTTGCTGATAATTACTTCCTTATTGAAAAAAATAAATATTATTTTAGTGGAAAATCTTCCCTGTGGGATGTTCTGCTCCATGGCTCTCTGGTGGGCTGGGGAAGCACAGCCCGAGCCCATCCACTTCTCTGCTGTCAAATGGAGCCACCTGCTCCTCACCAACTCGTCTGGGAATGAGCTCATGGGACAACCATCCTCTTTGGAGCATGACCTCACAGCTTAACAGCTCCTTGGCTCCAGTATGTGGGAAAATGTGAGCGTTTCCCTCTGCTCCTGATTGTAAAAGTCACAGTTCTCCATCTTCCCCAGAGCCAGAACCACCCTGAGGAGTACCAGGGGAGCAGCCTGGTCTGGTGAACGGGGAGATAAAGAACTTCTCCTGGTTTTGCTGTGATTTATTGAGGAGCCTCCCAGCCCAAGCCCTAATTTTCCCACCTGATCTCAAGAGAAGGTTCATCACAAAGACTTTGCAGCCTTGCCCTGCCCTCAGTACTGTGATAACAGATGTGGCTGGTTGTCAGTGCCTGTTCCGAGGCTGTTTCTGCAGACACGTAGAGATGTCACCTGAAAGTCACTCTTGAGTTCCCTGATGGAAAATCTGGGACTCTGTTGCCCCACAGACACCAGCCCTGGAGCAGCAGAGGAATGTCAATGAGTCACCTCAAGGGCACTGCTCACACCCTTTTTATAAACTCTCACATGAGCAGGAGAATCATATTTGAAAAGGCCTGATTTGAGGCAGAAAAAAGCAAGGAAACATATTTACCTAAGGAGAGAGGATGGGAACAGCCACCCAAACACAGGTCACTGTGCTGTACAGCACCAGTCTTGCAACTACGGTTGGACAGTTTTTCTTCTTGATTACATGACTCCAAGCCTCTCTGAAACCAGTGGTTCTGCAGCTTGGTTTCCACATGGGGCTTCTGCCCAGACACAGCCCAGCATGTCCAGACTCTGCCACGTTCCCAGTAGAGCTCTGCCATTCCCCACCCCTCCCCAGCCCCGGGAAGGGCTGCCCTGTGATTCAACATCTCTTTGCTGCCATCCACAGCCACTGCCTGCTCCCACATTTCACCCCTCCCCGGGCTGTTTGCCTGCAGGAGAAAAGTGTTGAGATCTTTTGGTTGAAAGATCCTCCTTGGCAGTGCCTCCCTGCAAGTCTGGAGCTGCAGGGAGCTCTGACACCTCCCACAAAATGCCTTTCACAGATTAACACGTGTGGGCTGAGGCTGTTTGTTTGCTGTGGCAGATCTGTGGGAAGGGCAGCTGTGATCAAAAGGATTTGGAGGGGGTACAGCAGCAGACACAGAACCCTCTCCAGACTTAGTGGACATGAGGAACTGCACTGAAACTTGGCAGCTTGGCTTTGCTTTGAAGGGATGAGTTATGGCTTGTTCCCAAAATAACAGGGGCAGATGTAGATGGCGGAAGGACTCAACTCTAAATGACTCATTGCTGCTGCTGACCATGGCTTTGGAAGTGTCCCTGGAAACCACCATGGTGCAAGTGGGACAGGCAGGGGCTCAGGTGGCAGAAGTCCCCTGGCTCCCACAGCCTGGTGCTGCTGTGCCTGTCTTTTGTCCCTGCTCCCACCCCAGCCAGAAGCTGTGGCTGACCATGCTCCTGCTCAGAAGAGAATTCCAGGTTTCATTCGTTCAAGCCAAATCTCAGCCTGGCCAAGAAAACACGAAGCAAAGCAGATCAGACCTATCAATCACTTGGATTGGCTCTCACATTTCTTACAGGCAGCAAAAGCCTCAATAAATATCAACTGCGGGCGATTTCCGACATCGCAGGAGAAGTTTTCCAAGTTTCCGGGGGAGTAAAAGTTAACCAGAACCCAGTGCATGTGCTGGAGCCCCCAAGGCTGAGGAATGGAGAGGGCCACAGGGATCTGAGCCACAGCCAAGCATGCAAAAACCACCCAGAGATTCGTGGTGTGCAGGAAGGAGGGGAAAGTGAACAGCTAAAAAGGTTGGAAAAAGCAGCCCAGGGAATTGCTTGGTGGCACTGGAGGACAATAAAACCCTGACTGTGCTGTTCAGACTCAGGTTAACTGTTCATTGCAAAGGAAATGGAGTCAAACTTCTCTTGCCTTCAGGAGGAGTCTGTCCTTGCACCCTGAGTCCCTCAGCAGTGAATTGAAGCCCCTGTGAACAGCACATTTCAGCCCTTCTGGAAGCAGCTGAACTCCAGCACAGGCCCAAAGCACATCTCTGTGCCCTTGGCCAGAGGGGGTTCTAGGCCAAGGCAGCTCAACCTGAAATACTTTGGCTAAAACACGAGGGAGACTTGAGGTACCACTGACAGGACCCAGGGAATGGCTGGAGCTGTGTCAGGGCAGGCTCAGGTTGGATCTCAGGCAAAGGTTCTTCCCCCAGAGGCTGGTTGGGCACTGCCCAGGCTCCCCAGGGCAGTGGGCACAGCCCCAAGGCTGCCAGAGCTCCAGGAGGGTTTGGCTGATCCTCTGGGGCACAGGGGGTGACTCTTGGGGATGGGCCTGTGCTGGGCCAGGGATTGGACTGGATGACCCTTGTGGGTCCCTTCCAGCTCAGCATATCCTGTGATTCTGTGACCTGTGGGGTTGCCAAAGCTCCAACACACCCACGGGCAAGAGATGTGCCCAGCAAACAGGGCTGGAGCAGCTCCTGCTGAACTCCAGCCTGATTCCCAGTCTCCCTCCTCCTGCTTCTCACACAGGCTGATCAGCAAATGCCCAGATATTTCCTGGAGCATTATTAGGCAGGAAATCTGCCTGTATTAGTGGTGCTGCTCATGTTGCAGCCCTTTGCCCCGACAGTGTGAACGCTGCACGTTCCCTCTCTCCCCGTCGCTCCAGCTCCGTCTGTCAGTGGGCACAAGATGCTTTTTCTGCCTTGTTTCAGACCGAGACTCGTTTTCAAGAGCCCAACTGTCATCACATGTATTTCTCTTCCTCCTGCTTTTCTTGGCCTGGAGGGCTGGGCAGGGCTGGGCTGTGGGCCCAGGGGACCCCAGATGTGCTACGAAGTGACACGGGAGCATCGATATTTTCATTCGAGCGGACGGAGTTTTCCGCCCATCGCCAGCTCGTCGCAGTCAAGGTTGTTTAAGGGCTTGGGAGAGAAGAAGAGCACTGCTGGAAACAAGAGAGGGAAGAAATGCTTGGTGGCAATGGTCTGGGGGAGATGGCTTGGTTTAACCAGGGCTGGTTACGGCGCAGAGGTGGAGCTGATGAAAAGTGGCTCCCCTGACCTCACTGCCGATAAATCTCTGGCTTCACTGAGTGACTCGGGCAGCAAATCCGACAGAGGCACGTTCCTTGCAGCTTTATTTTAAAGGCATTGCCTCTGCAAGGCTCTGCAGGGCTGGGGCCTGAGCTGTGAGCCCGTGAGCTCCCCCAGGGGAATGCAGAGTTTGCTGGTCCCAAGCCAGAGATGGCCCATTGAAGGGAGGAGGAGGAAAGGTGGGAGGCTCAGGGGCAGGTTTGGAGCTCAGGCAGCCCAGGGATGTGATGGCAGCAGCTGCTCAAACTTTATAAAGAAGGTGAAATCATTTCCTGTCATGTTTATTGATGGATTGGCTGAAATAAAGGCAGAGTAAGCAAGTCCTGAGAACCCCTCAGGGTCAGTCACAGGAACCCCCTTGTTTGTGGTGAGACCAGTTTGGTCCAGCCAAGGGAAGCACAGCCCTGCTGGGATTCCTCCTTCCCCAGGGAATTTATGCCATCAAGATAGAATCCCAAAATGGTTTGGGTTGGAAGGGACCTTCAAGACCATCTCATTCCACCCCCTGCCATGGGCAGGGACACCTTCCACTAGCCCAGGTTGCTCCAAGCCCCATCCAACCTGGCCTTGGACACTTCTAAGGATGGGACAAGGAGGGACAGCAAGAAGGGAGAGGAGCACACTTACTCTCCCAGGTCACTCAGAGGCATCCAAAGTCTCCCCCATGCCTCAGTTTTCTCTTTAGAAAATGCAAATAGCAATACTCACTGATTTTTAGCAGATACCACAGAGCACTCTGTGATATTCCTGTTTTATTCTCAGTGCAATATTGGCATGGGCTGTTCCAACCTGCAGGAAAACATCTTTGCTATAATTAATTAAAGCAAAGCCTTGTGAGCAAGTACAGCTTTGATACAGCTGTGTAAGATATATATCCCCTTGAAAGAGGAATTGATGTTCATGTAATACAACCCTGTTGATATTCCAGGAGTTCTACTGGGGATCTTGGAGTAATCCATGGGATGCTTTGTATCTCCAGCACTCCATGGATTTTAAACCCCTCACCCTCCATGTGATTTCTTTTGATTTACTTATTATAGAAGCGTTTTTAGAACCTCTGATCATCTGGGTTTTGTACATTTTGTCACACTGGGAAGAGAAACTGGGCTGTGCATCCTGCTTGTAGCACAGTTCCAGGACATGTTAACACCAAAGACAGGGAAGCATTTCTAAGTGGGAATAATCATTAAAGGAAAGAAATGCAAGCCAGAAAGTGGAGAAACAAAAGTCTATCAAAAATATTGCTAATAAGGAGAACAAATACATTGAACTGACTCTTCCAAATGGAAAACCCAAGCACTGTGGGGCACTTTGCCTGCTGGCAGTGAGTGATCATGTGCCATCTGGGGGAGCAGGGCAGCCTGGAACCACCAGAGCACACTGAAAGGTTTATGCCCAGAGCCAGCTGCTTTTGACAGATGTTTACAGTGTCTCATTCATGGTTAAACTTTGCCAGTTCTCCCTGTGCTGGCAGACTCGGATTTCCATGGGAAGGGACCAAACTTCACCCACTTCACCCACTTCAGATGGTTTCTGAAGGAAACTTCCCCTTCCCAATTAGGGGCTTGGAAATATATATTCAAATAAGAAATAAACACAACATTCTTGTTAGGAGCAAAGAGGTGTTTTGAGCTCCCACCAGGCATGCTGTGGGCAGCAGAGTGAACCAACCCTGTGCTCCTATGGGTGGGTGTCTGTCCCTGGCCTGGCTTTGTGACTGAATTAGGTGAAGATTTCTGTCATCTCTGCCCATGCCTTTAAAATTCCTCTCCTGTTCTTTGTACAACTCTTCTTGCAGAACAAGCTTGTTGTGACTCAAGAGCAAACTTGAGTGTGTCCAAACCTCAGCAGGGTTTGGGTCTTTTCCCCTTCAGCAGCCAATTTCCCCCATAAACTCACAAATTGTTTATTTGGATGTTTACCTCCCTGTCAGATTCAGTTGAAATCACAGATGAGAAGGTCACAAGGACAGACAGAAATACATGTCCCTCAATGAAATGACTACCCAGACACCTTTTCCCTTTCCCAGGCAGATTCAAGACATGATTTTCTCCTGATCTAGGGAGAAATGTGTGCAGGAGGGTCTCTGGTCTCATAAACAAACTCTGAGCATCCCCCTGGAGCTACAAGGGGAGCTCCCCCGGTTCCCAATGTCAGCAACACCTTCCAGTGTCGTGGTAAAATGTTCTTTATCTGCAAACAGCCTCTCCCAGAGCAGAGACAGTTTCAAACACCTCAATTTTTCCCAAAGGCTGAGAATAAAGCACGAGGGGCAGAAAAGGTACGTGGTGCCCATCCTGCCCTGTGTGCAGTGCCCAGCAGCACCCAAGGCAAGGATTACAGGAAGCAAGGCAAGAACACAGCCCTTGGCTCCCAGTCGTCAGCAGGATGGGAATTTGCTGAGCTGGAGAGTCTCTGAGCCTCAGTCTCTGTGTGGGAAGAACCCTCAAAACTGGGTTGCTGTCCTGGCTGCAGGAAGAGGCAAACAACCCTTGTTTCACTTGCCAACGTGATCAGCTGGGGGTGGGGATGAGCAGGACCCTTCCCGAACCAGATGCAATGTCTGGTGTCAGCAAGAATCCAGACAACATTCCCAACACCACCACTCACCCACCCTAACTCGTAATACAAGACTTTAATCATCAGTGTATTTTTTCTCTGCCACAGCATTTTGCTTGAGTCCAGCTTAATCTTCTGGACCAAAGAAACAGCAGTAGGAAAAACAAAGCTTCCCCTTTGAACTAGTGGCTCGTGTCTGGCTTGCCAAAAAATGTATTGAGATCCAGTAATATTCCTCATAAAACTGCAGGGAAGGAAGTGGGAAGGACTTGGGGATCCAGCTCCTCAAGGATTTTAAACCTAAACTTCATGTCACTTCCATGAGGATAAAAGAAGCTATTGACCATTGGAGGGCTCCCCTTTATAATCAGTTCAGAATTGGGCTTTGAACACTCATTTCTTTTACTCCCCACATTTTTCCTGCTTGGATAGAAAGGCACAAGGAGGACTTCTGGGCTGGTTTGCAGCCCCTTCAGAAAACACCCTCTGAAACCTCATGACCAGGAGACATCAGGCAGCACCACCTGACAGAAAATACCTGCACCAGCCTGGTCTCCCTTGTCCCAGCCCAGGATTGACTTAGTACAACCTCTTTCTGGCCAAAAAATAAAAGAACATAAACAGAAACATATATAGAAATATGTATAACAGAATATAAAAGAATACCAGTTGCTGGTGAGTACATGCAACTCCTTGTTTCCCAGCTGCTCATCCAAGTATCCCTTTCCATGGTCTCAGGTTGGAATGCATCCCCAACAAACAGTTTCTCTTTTTTTGTGTGTGTGGCAAGAAGGAACATAATTTTTTAAATCATGCAAATGAGGAACAAGATCCTTGTATAAAACAAACAGACAACCCATTTTTCACCAATAATTACTTCTTTGCCACATTAATAAAAGTATGGTGTGTATTATGGTTAATGAATATGTAAATTAAAGATGATTAATAACTCATTTGGAGAGAAATGGGAAGATTCGTTTTCCTTCTGTGATTCCTCAGTGTTTCCCATCCTCTGTTTGATGTCTGTGAGGGTGGGGAGGCCCTGGCACAGGTTGCCCAGGGAAGCTGTGGCTGCCCCTGGATCCCTGGAAGTGTCCAAG
>NW_020885729.1:0-10073 GCF_003945725.1 Corapipo altera
CTTGGACACTTCCAGGGATCCAGGGGCAGCCACAGCTTCCCTGGGCAACCTGTGCCAGGGCCTCCCCTCCCTCACAGACATCAAACAGAGGATGGGAAACACTGAGGAATCACAGAAGGAAAACGAATCTTCCCATTTCTCTCCAAATGAGTTATTAATCATCTTTAATTTACATATTCATTAACCATAATACACACCATACTTTTATTAATGTGGCAAAGAAGTAATTATTGGTGAAAAATGGGTTGTCTGTTTGTTTTATACAAGGATCTTGTTCCTCATTTGCATGATTTAAAAAATTATGTTCCTTCTTGCCACACACACAAAAAAAGAGAAACTGTTTGTTGGGGATGCATTCCAACCTGAGACCATGGAAAGGGATACTTGGATGAGCAGCTGGGAAACAAGGAGTTGCATGTACTCACCAGCAACTGGTATTCTTTTATATTCTGTTATACATATTTCTATATATGTTTCTGTTTATGTTCTTTTATTTTTTGGCCAGAAAGAGGTTGTACTAAGTCAATCCTGGGCTGGGACAAGGGAGACCAGGCTGGTGCAGGTATTTTCTGTCAGGTGGTGCTGCCTGATGTCTCCTGGTCATGAGGTTTCAGAGGGTGTTTTCTGAAGGGGCTGCAAACCAGCCCAGAAGTCCTCCTTGTGCCTTTCTATCCAAGCAGGAAAAATGTGGGGAGTAAAAGAAATGAGTGTTCAAAGCCCAATTCTGAACTGATTATAAAGGGGAGCCCTCCAATGGTCAATAGCTTCTTTTATCCTCATGGAAGTGACATGAAGTTTAGGTTTAAAATCCTTGAGGAGCTGGATCCCCAAGTCCTTCCCACTTCCTTCCCTGCAGTTTTATGAGGAATATTACTGGATCTCAATACATTTTTTGGCAAGCCAGACACGAGCCACTAGTTCAAAGGGGAAGCTTTGTTTTTCCTACTGCTGTTTCTTTGGTCCAGAAGATTAAGCTGGACTCAAGCAAAATGCTGTGGCAGAGAAAAAATACACTGATGATTAAAGTCTTGTATTATGAGTTAGGGTGGGTGAGTGGTGGTGTTGGGAATGTTGTCTGGATTCTTGCTGACACCAGACATTGCATCTGGTTCGGGAAGGGTCCTGCTCATCCCCACCCCCAGCTGATCACGTTGGCAAGTGAAACAAGGGTTGTTTGCCTCTTCCTGCAGCCAGGGCAGCAACCCAATTTTGAGGGTTCTTCCCACACAGAGACTGAGGCTCAGAGACTCTCCAGCTCAGCAAATTCCCATCCTGCTGACGACTGGGAGCCAAGGGCTGTGTTCTTGCCTTGCTTCCTGTAATCCTTGCCTTGGGTGCTGCTGGGCACTGCACACAGGGCAGGATGGGCACCACGTACCTTTTCTGCCCCTCGTGCTTTATTCTCAGCCTTTGGGAAAAATTGAGGTGTTTGAAACTGTCTCTGCTCTGGGAGAGGCTGTTTGCAGATAAAGAACATTTTACCACGACACTGGAAGGTGTTGCTGACATTGGGAACCGGGGGAGCTCCCCTTGTAGCTCCAGGGGGATGCTCAGAGTTTGTTTATGAGACCAGAGACCCTCCTGCACACATTTCTCCCTAGATCAGGAGAAAATCATGTCTTGAATCTGCCTGGGAAAGGGAAAAGGTGTCTGGGTAGTCATTTCATTGAGGGACATGTATTTCTGTCTGTCCTTGTGACCTTCTCATCTGTGATTTCAACTGAATCTGACAGGGAGGTAAACATCCAAATAAACAATTTGTGAGTTTATGGGGGAAATTGGCTGCTGAAGGGGAAAAGACCCAAACCCTGCTGAGGTTTGGACACACTCAAGTTTGCTCTTGAGTCACAACAAGCTTGTTCTGCAAGAAGAGTTGTACAAAGAACAGGAGAGGAATTTTAAAGGCATGGGCAGAGATGACAGAAATCTTCACCTAATTCAGTCACAAAGCCAGGCCAGGGACAGACACCCACCCATAGGAGCACAGGGTTGGTTCACTCTGCTGCCCACAGCATGCCTGGTGGGAGCTCAAAACACCTCTTTGCTCCTAACAAGAATGTTGTGTTTATTTCTTATTTGAATATATATTTCCAAGCCCCTAATTGGGAAGGGGAAGTTTCCTTCAGAAACCATCTGAAGTGGGTGAAGTGGGTGAAGTTTGGTCCCTTCCCATGGAAATCCGAGTCTGCCAGCACAGGGAGAACTGGCAAAGTTTAACCATGAATGAGACACTGTAAACATCTGTCAAAAGCAGCTGGCTCTGGGCATAAACCTTTCAGTGTGCTCTGGTGGTTCCAGGCTGCCCTGCTCCCCCAGATGGCACATGATCACTCACTGCCAGCAGGCAAAGTGCCCCACAGTGCTTGGGTTTTCCATTTGGAAGAGTCAGTTCAATGTATTTGTTCTCCTTATTAGCAATATTTTTGATAGACTTTTGTTTCTCCACTTTCTGGCTTGCATTTCTTTCCTTTAATGATTATTCCCACTTAGAAATGCTTCCCTGTCTTTGGTGTTAACATGTCCTGGAACTGTGCTACAAGCAGGATGCACAGCCCAGTTTCTCTTCCCAGTGTGACAAAATGTACAAAACCCAGATGATCAGAGGTTCTAAAAACGCTTCTATAATAAGTAAATCAAAAGAAATCACATGGAGGGTGAGGGGTTTAAAATCCATGGAGTGCTGGAGATACAAAGCATCCCATGGATTACTCCAAGATCCCCAGTAGAACTCCTGGAATATCAACAGGGTTGTATTACATGAACATCAATTCCTCTTTCAAGGGGATATATATCTTACACAGCTGTATCAAAGCTGTACTTGCTCACAAGGCTTTGCTTTAATTAATTATAGCAAAGATGTTTTCCTGCAGGTTGGAACAGCCCATGCCAATATTGCACTGAGAATAAAACAGGAATATCACAGAGTGCTCTGTGGTATCTGCTAAAAATCAGTGAGTATTGCTATTTGCATTTTCTAAAGAGAAAACTGAGGCATGGGGGAGACTTTGGATGCCTCTGAGTGACCTGGGAGAGTAAGTGTGCTCCTCTCCCTTCTTGCTGTCCCTCCTTGTCCCATCCTTAGAAGTGTCCAAGGCCAGGTTGGATGGGGCTTGGAGCAACCTGGGCTAGTGGAAGGTGTCCCTGCCCATGGCAGGGGGTGGAATGAGATGGTCTTGAAGGTCCCTTCCAACCCAAACCATTTTGGGATTCTATCTTGATGGCATAAATTCCCTGGGGAAGGAGGAATCCCAGCAGGGCTGTGCTTCCCTTGGCTGGACCAAACTGGTCTCACCACAAACAAGGGGGTTCCTGTGACTGACCCTGAGGGGTTCTCAGGACTTGCTTACTCTGCCTTTATTTCAGCCAATCCATCAATAAACATGACAGGAAATGATTTCACCTTCTTTATAAAGTTTGAGCAGCTGCTGCCATCACATCCCTGGGCTGCCTGAGCTCCAAACCTGCCCCTGAGCCTCCCACCTTTCCTCCTCCTCCCTTCAATGGGCCATCTCTGGCTTGGGACCAGCAAACTCTGCATTCCCCTGGGGGAGCTCACGGGCTCACAGCTCAGGCCCCAGCCCTGCAGAGCCTTGCAGAGGCAATGCCTTTAAAATAAAGCTGCAAGGAACGTGCCTCTGTCGGATTTGCTGCCCGAGTCACTCAGTGAAGCCAGAGATTTATCGGCAGTGAGGTCAGGGGAGCCACTTTTCATCAGCTCCACCTCTGCGCCGTAACCAGCCCTGGTTAAACCAAGCCATCTCCCCCAGACCATTGCCACCAAGCATTTCTTCCCTCTCTTGTTTCCAGCAGTGCTCTTCTTCTCTCCCAAGCCCTTAAACAACCTTGACTGCGACGAGCTGGCGATGGGCGGAAAACTCCGTCCGCTCGAATGAAAATATCGATGCTCCCGCGTCACTTCGTAGCACATCTGGGGTTCCCCGGGCCCACAGCCCAGCCCTGCCCAGCCCTCCAGGCCAAGAAAAGCAGGAGGAAGAGAAATACATGTGATGACAGTTGGGCTCTTGAAAACGAGTCTCGGTCTGAAACAAGGCAGAAAAAGCATCTTGTGCCCACTGACAGACGGAGCTGGAGCGACGGGGAGAGAGGGAACGTGCAGCGTTCACACTGTCGGGGCAAAGGGCTGCAACATGAGCAGCACCACTAATACAGGCAGATTTCCTGCCTAATAATGCTCCAGGAAATATCTGGGCATTTGCTGATCAGCCTGTGTGAGAAGCAGGAGGAGGGAGACTGGGAATCAGGCTGGAGTTCAGCAGGAGCTGCTCCAGCCCTGTTTGCTGGGCACATCTCTTGCCCGTGGGTGTGTTGGAGCTTTGGCAACCCCACAGGTCACAGAATCACAGGATATGCTGAGCTGGAAGGGACCCACAAGGGTCATCCAGTCCAATCCCTGGCCCAGCACAGGCCCATCCCCAAGAGTCACCCCCTGTGCCCCAGAGGATCAGCCAAACCCTCCTGGAGCTCTGGCAGCCTTGGGGCTGTGCCCACTGCCCTGGGGAGCCTGGGCAGTGCCCAACCAGCCTCTGGGGGAAGAACCTTTGCCTGAGATCCAACCTGAGCCTGCCCTGACACAGCTCCAGCCATTCCCTGGGTCCTGTCAGTGGTACCTCAAGTCTCCCTCGTGTTTTAGCCAAAGTATTTCAGGTTGAGCTGCCTTGGCCTAGAACCCCCTCTGGCCAAGGGCACAGAGATGTGCTTTGGGCCTGTGCTGGAGTTCAGCTGCTTCCAGAAGGGCTGAAATGTGCTGTTCACAGGGGCTTCAATTCACTGCTGAGGGACTCAGGGTGCAAGGACAGACTCCTCCTGAAGGCAAGAGAAGTTTGACTCCATTTCCTTTGCAATGAACAGTTAACCTGAGTCTGAACAGCACAGTCAGGGTTTTATTGTCCTCCAGTGCCACCAAGCAATTCCCTGGGCTGCTTTTTCCAACCTTTTTAGCTGTTCACTTTCCCCTCCTTCCTGCACACCACGAATCTCTGGGTGGTTTTTGCATGCTTGGCTGTGGCTCAGATCCCTGTGGCCCTCTCCATTCCTCAGCCTTGGGGGCTCCAGCACATGCACTGGGTTCTGGTTAACTTTTACTCCCCCGGAAACTTGGAAAACTTCTCCTGCGATGTCGGAAATCGCCCGCAGTTGATATTTATTGAGGCTTTTGCTGCCTGTAAGAAATGTGAGAGCCAATCCAAGTGATTGATAGGTCTGATCTGCTTTGCTTCGTGTTTTCTTGGCCAGGCTGAGATTTGGCTTGAACGAATGAAACCTGGAATTCTCTTCTGAGCAGGAGCATGGTCAGCCACAGCTTCTGGCTGGGGTGGGAGCAGGGACAAAAGACAGGCACAGCAGCACCAGGCTGTGGGAGCCAGGGGACTTCTGCCACCTGAGCCCCTGCCTGTCCCACTTGCACCATGGTGGTTTCCAGGGACACTTCCAAAGCCATGGTCAGCAGCAGCAATGAGTCATTTAGAGTTGAGTCCTTCCGCCATCTACATCTGCCCCTGTTATTTTGGGAACAAGCCATAACTCATCCCTTCAAAGCAAAGCCAAGCTGCCAAGTTTCAGTGCAGTTCCTCATGTCCACTAAGTCTGGAGAGGGTTCTGTGTCTGCTGCTGTACCCCCTCCAAATCCTTTTGATCACAGCTGCCCTTCCCACAGATCTGCCACAGCAAACAAACAGCCTCAGCCCACACGTGTTAATCTGTGAAAGGCATTTTGTGGGAGGTGTCAGAGCTCCCTGCAGCTCCAGACTTGCAGGGAGGCACTGCCAAGGAGGATCTTTCAACCAAAAGATCTCAACACTTTTCTCCTGCAGGCAAACAGCCCGGGGAGGGGTGAAATGTGGGAGCAGGCAGTGGCTGTGGATGGCAGCAAAGAGATGTTGAATCACAGGGCAGCCCTTCCCGGGGCTGGGGAGGGGTGGGGAATGGCAGAGCTCTACTGGGAACGTGGCAGAGTCTGGACATGCTGGGCTGTGTCTGGGCAGAAGCCCCATGTGGAAACCAAGCTGCAGAACCACTGGTTTCAGAGAGGCTTGGAGTCATGTAATCAAGAAGAAAAACTGTCCAACCGTAGTTGCAAGACTGGTGCTGTACAGCACAGTGACCTGTGTTTGGGTGGCTGTTCCCATCCTCTCTCCTTAGGTAAATATGTTTCCTTGCTTTTTTCTGCCTCAAATCAGGCCTTTTCAAATATGATTCTCCTGCTCATGTGAGAGTTTATAAAAAGGGTGTGAGCAGTGCCCTTGAGGTGACTCATTGACATTCCTCTGCTGCTCCAGGGCTGGTGTCTGTGGGGCAACAGAGTCCCAGATTTTCCATCAGGGAACTCAAGAGTGACTTTCAGGTGACATCTCTACGTGTCTGCAGAAACAGCCTCGGAACAGGCACTGACAACCAGCCACATCTGTTATCACAGTACTGAGGGCAGGGCAAGGCTGCAAAGTCTTTGTGATGAACCTTCTCTTGAGATCAGGTGGGAAAATTAGGGCTTGGGCTGGGAGGCTCCTCAATAAATCACAGCAAAACCAGGAGAAGTTCTTTATCTCCCCGTTCACCAGACCAGGCTGCTCCCCTGGTACTCCTCAGGGTGGTTCTGGCTCTGGGGAAGATGGAGAACTGTGACTTTTACAATCAGGAGCAGAGGGAAACGCTCACATTTTCCCACATACTGGAGCCAAGGAGCTGTTAAGCTGTGAGGTCATGCTCCAAAGAGGATGGTTGTCCCATGAGCTCATTCCCAGACGAGTTGGTGAGGAGCAGGTGGCTCCATTTGACAGCAGAGAAGTGGATGGGCTCGGGCTGTGCTTCCCCAGCCCACCAGAGAGCCATGGAGCAGAACATCCCACAGGGAAGATTTTCCACTAAAATAATATTTATTTTTTTCAATAAGGAAGTAATTATCAGCAAAATGGGAAACTTATGGTTTTAAATCGTTTGTTGCTGGTTTTTTTTCCCCCAAAAATATTTCAAAATGGGAAATGGGAGCGTTTAAACAAACACCTGAAAGCAAGACACAACTAAAGCAGCGTTGAGGTGGAATTAAACAAGTACAATCACACTGGTTCATTTCTTCTTGACAGGAGAGATAAATGGTTGCTGAGCATCTTGAGGGGAGGTTGAGCTCTGTAAAACAACTTGCCTGAAACAATGAGATCATGTTTCTGTCAGCACGGGCTCCGTGTCCGACCTCCACACGCTTGAGTTGGTGCTGACAGCGCGTCCTGGACACGGAGCCACTTGGAGACACATCCCTGGAGAGGCCACGCAGGCAGAGCTGCACATCCCAGGCAGGTTTTGCTCTCAGGCTACACCAGCACTTGCTGCTTTCATGGCTGTGTTGCCTAAAATCGAAGAAATAATTTTCTGGGCAATGTTAGAATAGAAAGATTAAAAAAAAAAAAGCTCTTTAATAAGACCTCTTAAATGCACAAGGGTGGCACATGCACCACACTCCCCTAGGTTTTACAAACTTATAGTATCATCTCATTAGAATATCTAACTATTACCTCAGGGGGATGCACCCAGCCCGAAAATTGTCCTCTCAGAGGCAACACCTCCCAGAACTGGGTTGGTGGTTCCTCCCATGAAAGTCTTCCTCATGATGTTCTGTCCTGCTCGGCCCTCTTTCAAGGATCCTGGGCCTTCTCTGATAGTTTTGACTCTCTTCTATCAAGAGATATATGTTCTTATTCTGCACAGAATATATATGTTCTTTACCTTGCTACAATCTTCGTCCATTGGAATTCTTGACAAGAAATATTAAACAACATTTCAGGAATCTAATACAAAGGTACTCAGCTAAAGTGCTGCTAAAAGAGTTATACTTAAAATGTATATAAGCTAAATTTTAAGGCATCAGCTGGAGCCCGTTTGTACAGATCTGGGAACAGGGTTTGGAGCATTTTCAAGTTTTTCCACTGCATAGTCCTAAATTTCAGGTTTTATGCTCGCCTTGCAGGATTTACTGAGGGATATTGTCACCTCAACAGCTGAGGGATATTGTCACCCCAACCCCAAGCCAACCAGCAGCATCTATCACCTGCTGGGAATTATTTGCACAGGGAAAAGCTGGTGGTGGTGCTGCCCCATGGCCTGCTGCTGAATATCAGTGGTGGGAACAACAGAAATAAAAGCCAATCCATCCCAATAACAGGGGGTTGGCACTGCAGGGTGTGATTTCAACAAAAAGACTTTCCTGCCTCAACAGCTGAACAAAACATGACAGTCTGATGTTTTCCTTTAGTGTCAGGAACAGATAATAAGGGGAAAACGTCAGGGTGCACCCAGCTGGGGTGGCAGTTTTTTATATGATGGGTGCTGTGATGCCCTGGGATTATTTCCACAGGCTCCAGATGATCACATGGAGATGTGTCAGATGGCTCTGAGGATGTGGCTCAGCTCAGCTTCAGCTTTCCATCCAACCTGGCCTTGGACACCTCCAGGCTTCTCTGGGCACCCTGTGCCAGGGCATCCCCACCCTGTGAGTAAAGAACACCTTCCTAACATCTAATCTAAATCTTAAAGTGTTAAACAGCTTTTCTCCAGGCTGGAATATGGCTGGGAGAAGGGTTCTGATGGGCTCCCCTCCCCTCCACAGCTGCTGGTCACCCCTGGGGACACCCATGTGCTGCTGTGAGCTCTGGGAGCCGAGTGGAGCACCTTGGGATCTGTTGAACAGAGGAATTTTAATTTGCGTTATTAAAATGTTTTGCACGACATCTAAAGCTGGGGATGTAATTTGGGAAACAGCCTTGTAATTTATTCCCAAATATTACTTGGCACATTGGCTGCTCTGTGACAAAAGGGAGCTGATGGGGATACAATGCTGCACCTTCTCCTTGCTCCTCCCACCATCTGCTTGCAATATTCGTGCCTGAGCACATAAAAAACATTAATGTCCGTAAGAACTGGCCCATCTCATCAAGCTAAATATGAACCATGTCAGAGCAATTATAGAAAAACTGGGCAAAAATTGCTTAAACATACAGCCCTCATCATTAATAGCTTGTTATTGGCACGACTGATGTGCATTACTATCCCATACTGCACCGATCCAGTACATAAATGTTTTCTTTAGCATATTTTTAATGTTGCTAATTTATCTGTTACTGTCACACTGGGGCTGTTAGCTTTGAACAAATGGCTGTTATTAATCACTGGAGAGCTATTAGACACCACAGCCCCGGTGTTAAATCAACTCAGGAATGGCACTTGCAGGAATATTCAAACAGAAATTTCGAGTTGCCTCGGCGCTGCTCGTGCGGTTGACGCCTCTGGGGTGGGAGCCGTGGAGTGCCTGCA
This sequence comes from Corapipo altera, assembly GCF_003945725.1. Classification (NCBI taxonomy): domain Eukaryota; kingdom Metazoa; phylum Chordata; class Aves; order Passeriformes; family Pipridae; genus Corapipo; species Corapipo altera. The sequence continues at coordinate 9,319 of NW_020885729.1, forward strand.
AATGCTGCTCCTGTGTGCCCAGCCTGCCCAGTGGAAATTCCTTTCTCTGAAGGGTAATTTCAGTTTAAGACCTTATTTATTAGGAAGTTGCTTTGGGGTGGAAAGAAAAAAAAAAAAAGGGAAAAACCTTTGCAACAGTTGGAGTTCAGCAGGGCGGTGTTTAACCCTGGGGGTGTTTTTCTGCTCTGGGTTCTCTGAGCAACAAAGGGTTTGTGTTCCCTGTTAACCTGCTGCTGCTGAGGGAGGACAAGATCCATAGGATCCTCCACCTCAGGGATGAGGAGAGGGTTAATTCTCTGTGCTAAGCCCTGCTTTTTTGGGAGGCTGTGCCGGTCTGCCCACCCCTCCTGGGCACCGGCAATACCTGGGATGTTTGTGGGATGGGCAGAGCAAAGATCTTCAGTGCAGTTCAGGCTCCACGAGAATTTGGCTCAGGCTCTTCCTGTTTTCAACTTTATTTTCGTCAGGAAAAGCTGAGCTACAGGGACATCAACATTTTAAACAGCACTAAGCTGGTATCAAACCCAGATGTGTCCCTTTCAGTTCCACATGAGCAGGACATCTCTGTTTTTCCAGCCTCTTACACCACGGATTCTCTTTGGGATGATGGCAAAAAATAGAATCACAGAGGGTTTAGGTTGAAAGGGACCTTCAAGATCATATTGCTCCAACCCCCTGCCATGGGCAGGGACACCTTCCACCAGCCCAGGTTGCTCCAAGCCCCGTCCAACCTGGCCTTGGACACTTCCAGGGAT
>NW_020885730.1:0-10052 GCF_003945725.1 Corapipo altera
GAGGAGGTGGGAAAAAAATTGCCTAATTAGGGGTAACGAGGAGGAGGAAAAAAAATAATTGCCTAATTAGGGGTAACGAGGAGGAGGGAAAAAAAATAATTGCCTAATTAGGGGTAACGAGGAGGGTGGGGAAAAAATTATTTGCCTAATTAGGGGTAACGAGGGGGTGGGAAAAAATTATTTGCCTAATTAGGGTAACGAGGGGGCGGGGAAAAAAATTAATTGCCTAATTAGGGGTGACGAAGGGGCGGGAAAAAAAATTAATTCCCTAATTAGGGGTGACGAGGGGGCGGGTTAGGGTTAGGTTTTGGGTTAGGTTTCGGCCTTGCATTTCGTTGTGTGCTTTGGCTAGGGCTAGGGTTAGGGCTAGGCGTGGCCCTAGATGTGTGCGTAAGTGTAGGGGTAGGGATAGGGTTAGGGTTTAGGCTAGGTATTGGCCTCTGATTAGGTCTACTGCTGTTTGGGGGTTTTTTAGGTGGTTGTTTTTGTGTTGTGGGAGGTGTTTGTGCTGTTATTTGTGTGGGGTTTTATGTATTTTTATTAATTTTTATTAAAAATTATTTTTATGTGTAATTCTATGATTGTCCACAAGGCGGCAGCAGTTCCATTAATTTTGTGGTGTAATTGCGCTTTTTTATCACTAGGTGGCGCAGGTGCGCATTTTTTTAATTGCAGCTCCTATATTTCGTCGGTAGGTGGCAGTATTTCATGTGAAATTCATGTGTAATTCCATTTCTGTGTCACCAGGTGGCAGTGTTCCTATGCGGTTTTTTAATTATTGCGTTTTTGGTTAAAATGAGGTAGTTTTCTGTGCTTTTTGTGTTGAAAATTGGATAATTAGTTGCAGTTGGTTGTGTGAGTATGCGGTTAGGTAATTAGGGGTAACAAGGGGGCGGGGAAAAAAATTACCTAATTAGGGGTAGCGAGGGGGCAGGGAAAAAAACTAATTACCTAGTTAGGGGCAATGAGGGGGCGGGAAAAAATTAATTACCTAATTAGGGGTAATGAGGGGGCAGGGAGAAAATTCATTACCTGATTAGGAGTAATGAGGGGGCAGGAAAAAAATTAATTACCTGATTAGTGGTAACGAGTGGGCAGGAAAAATAATTAATTACCTGATTAGTGGTAATGAAGGGGTGGGAAAAAAATTAATTACATGATTAGTTGTAACGAGGGGGCAGGAAAAAATAATTACTTACCTGAGTAGTGGTAACGAGGGGTCAGGGAAAAATAATTAATTACCTGATTAGTGGTAATGAGGGGGCAAGGAAAAAATTAATTACCTGATTAGTGGTAACGAGGGGGTGGGAAAAAAATTAATTACCCAATTAGTGGTAACGAGGGGTCAGGAAAAAATTTCTTACCCGATGAGTGAAAACGAGGGGGTGGGAAAAAAATTACTTACCTGATTAGTGGTAACGAGGAGGCTGGGAAAAAAATTAATTACATGATTAGTTGTAACAAGGGGGCGGGGAAAAATTATTAATTACCTGATTAGTGGTAACGAAGGGGTAGGGAAAAAAAAATAATTACCTGATTAGTGGTAACAAAGAGGCGGGGAAAAAATATTTAATTACCTGATTAGAGGTAACGAGGGAGTGGGAAAAAATAATTAATTATCTGATCGGTAGTAACGAGGGGGCGGGAAAAAAATTTAACTAATTACCTGATCAGTGGTAACGAGGCGGTAGGAAAAAATTAAGTACCTGACCAGTGGTAACGAGGGGGTGGGAAAAAAATTACTTACCTAATTAGCTGCTAATTCATAATTAATTAGTAATTAGCATTTTTGATTTGTTGCACCTGAATTGATGGAATAATTGAATTAGGAGGGCTCATTAGTCCCTACATAGTATATATTAAAAAAAAAAAAAAAACAACTCCTGTGCAGCAGTAGGGGGGCTGGGTTGCTCTCAGGGAGTAAATCTTCAATTTTTTATTTTTTTTTTTTCTCTGAGATTTACTTCCTGCAAGCAAGCCAGCCCCCTTACTGCTGCTTTTTTAAACTAAAGTGAGCAAAAGAAAAGCAAGAAAAAAAACCTGAGAAATAAAAAAAGAGAAGAGACTGAGAGAAATAAAAAGAGACTGAGAGAAATAAAAAGAGACTGAGAGAAATAAAAAGAGAAGAGACTGAGAGAAATAAAAAGAGAAGAAACTAAGAGAAATAAAAAGAGAAGAAACTAAGAGAAATAAAAGCAAGACAAGAGAGTAAGAGAAAAGACTAAGAGAAGTGACTAAGAGAAATGAAACCAAGAGAAGAGAGAGAAGAGAGATGAAGATGAGCAAGGGAAAGAAGAGAAGAGAAAAAAGAGAAAAGACTACATGACAGAAAATAAAGACAGGAGCCAAAAAGGGGGAAAACCCCCCAAGAGGGGAAAAGTCCCCAAACCTTTATTGCAACTTTATTGAATGACTGCTTGTGACCTTGTGAAATTACACAAGGCTAGTATACAGGGTACAATACAGTTAACAATACAGGACAGCACACAAGTTAGTTCCAGTGCAGGACGGCACACAAGTTAGTTACAATAATGCAGGTTGGCACGCAAGTTAGTTCCAGTGCAGGACAGCATACAGGTTACAACAGTACAGGTTACAACAATGCAGGTTGGCACGCAAGTTAGTTACAATAATGCAGGTTGGCACGCAAGTTAGTTCCAGTGCAGGACAGCATACAGGTTACAACAGTACAGATTACAACAATACAGGTTGGCACGCAAGTTAGTTCCAGTGCAGGACAGCATACAAGTTACAATAACACAGGTTGGCACACAAGTTAATATACAAGTTACAGCACTCCCTCAGGAGCGTGGTTCCTGGGAAGGTTCAAAAAAATCAAAAAATCAGCCTGCCTGACAAAACCTGGGTCCTGGGTCAGCCCAAGCCCAAACAGTGGCGATGAACGTCGCCTCGCACACCGGCCGGGACCTAGGAAAAAAAACCCAGCCGGGGGAAAAAAAAAAATCCCCTAGCTGGGATTTTTTTATTCTACAGCTAAAATGGTGTAAAAAATCCTGAAAGAGAAACAAACACAAGGTTAAAATACTACATTACACACACCCAACCCCTCCATCACCACACCCTCACCCCTCCCTTGAGCCGCAAGCCAGCCCTGAATATCGGCGCACGCTCAAAATGCTGCCTCGGGAACGGGGTTCCCGGGGAGCCTCAAAAATCAAAAAAATACAAACACAAGGTTAGAATACTACATTACACACACCCATCCCCTCCATCACCACACCTCCACCATACCCCAAAGCCGCAAGCCAACCCTGAATATCGGCGCACGCTCAAAATGCTGCCTCGGGAACATGGTTCCCGTGGAGCCACAAAAAAAAAAAAAAACAAGAAACAAATTGCCAAGCCTGACAAAACACGCATCCCCTCACAGCATTACAAGACAGTATCAATGACAGAACATGTAAAGCAAAACAAAGTAAGGTACAAAGCTATACAATTCCTAACTGACACACGGCAATACAACACTATGACATTCACATACAGAGCAATACAATTGCAAAGATACAAGTATACCAGACAGAACGCTACATGGCAATACAAGTGACATGACATAACAAGTGCTACACACAAAGGTGCAAAGACGTACAATTCCTGACACACGGAACGCGACGCTGTGACATTCAGACACGGACTGATATGACTACAACTATACAAGTGTATGATACAGAGCAGTATGAGGCGGTACAAATGACAACATAAACGGCGACTGGACTCTGCCTATTCTACTTGAAAAATACAATAACTACAACTAAGAAGCAACCTGCAACACTAAATAAACATATACAATGCTATACGATGCAGTCCAGAAGTCATTGGGTGGAGACTCCCCGTGGCTCTCAGAAGTTTCCATCGAAGATCACTCGGCCGATCTCGCCCCGGTCGCTGTAAGTTCCAGGAAAACTGATGCTGTCTTTCACTGTGGGAATCTGAGTCTCCTTTGGGTAGCTGTAAGACAAAAGGGGAGGGACACTGAAGTGTGCCTTCTGTGACCTTGGACTTACCCCCTAAACCGAGCCTATACATTTTGTAAGCCCAAAGACCCCTGACAAATGCCCATACCATAGACACTGTTTGCTACTCTGCCTAGCTGTGACTCTATACACCCAAGCAGGGCATCGCAAGACAACCCTGCTCACAGACTGTAAAGCCATCAGCTCAGTTGTCTAAGGTAAATGACATGTTGATGTCTGACTGAGCAATATTCTATCTACCCACTGATCCACGGAGCAGGGCAGAGCAGTTCCAGGCTGACCCCAAGTGAGACACCCCGCACCAGTGACAACACACACCATGTGACACAATTAAGAGACACAAAACATGGAGGAGACAGAGGACGTGACACAGACTGCAACTGCTCTGCCCTGCACACGTGAATCCAGTGATACAAAGTAAGCCCTTCCTTTGATGTGTCCAAATAACCTGTTACAAGATACCTGTTGCACCGGACTAATTTCAAAAATCCCTCCGGGCGATGCACATACTTGGACCGACTCCCAACCCCTCTCTGGACCTTTGCCCTGCACTTATCTTGCCAAGAGCCGGGGATGTGAATCCATCTTTGATGTAGAGGAGAGCACCTCAGCTGGCTCAGAGGTTCCTGTCATCGTGAGAGTACTCCAAGTCAACTACAAGAAAGAAAACCAGAAGCGATATGTGAGTTGTGTGTCATGCGGCTCGAACCCCAGTGATCCCCCTACTCACCATCAGCGAGGCCCGGACCGGAGTCAGACACTGTGGCTGTCACCTTCCAGGATACCTGAGTGAGTGAGACACAACATTAGAAAGCATCTCTAAACCTGCAGTGGATCCCTGCTCCTCCTGCTGCCTCCCCGACTCACCTGGAAGGCTCCTCTCTCTTCAGCTGCTCCCAAGACCGTCCCTGCAAATGAAAGGGGTAAATGTTCAAACACTGAGCTCTCAAACATTTAGGGATGGCTCACAAGAAAAACCAAAAATCTGTAAAGTCCATCTGACTCCAGGCCGAAGCGTTGCTACACACCGGGAAGTGGACAGACGGTCGCTGCGAGACAACATGGACACGGAGGCTTGTGCTGATGTACTGCCTTGTACTGGCTATCTCGGCTCCTTCAGCTTGACCCCTTATCGGATGGACCTTCGGCACCTTCAGCACACGGGCAAAGGGTTGTGTATCACCTGGAAAAAAAATTAAACAGTTACAACATATATGCATAGATTGACCACACAGACAACATCCTAAAACTAACTCCAAACTCAGTTGGGGAGTAAAATTCTCACCTCGCTCGTCTCCCTGCTCAGCCACTACCCATCGAGACCGATTGGGCCCCATCTGGAAAATAAAGAACAAAAAGGCACAAGATAAAGGACTCTATGGCAAAAACTGACATCCTTCATCCAACACCTAACACAACCTTCTTCCCAGGCTGCTTCAACTTGTCTCGGTCTGGGGTACATTGTGTCCGCTTATCTGAAAAAAAACCAACAAAAAACAAAGGGTTAGTCAGGCCACCCACATGGTCACTGAGACCTTATCCACTTAAAAGAACTCATTTCCACTGAGCGAGTGAGAACTCTGACCGCAGCCTACAAGAATACAAATAACAACCCAGCTTTGAGGCCCTACTATCCAAGTACCATCAGCTCCACAACACTCAGCTATAATGATTGCACACAAGTTATGTACACCTGCTCCATCCGGCAGGACTGTACAGCCTTCAGCTTGACTGTCTGAGGTAACTGACATGTTGGTAGGAGACCCTGAGCAATATTCTATCTACCCACTGACCCACAGAGCAGGGCAGAGCAGTTCCAGGTTGACCCCAAGTGAGACACCCCACACCAGTGACGACACACACACCATGGGACACAATTAAGAGAGGAAGGACACAAAACAGGGACGAGACAAAGGACGTGATACAGACTGGAACTGCTCTGCCCTGCACACGTGAATCCAATGATACAAAGTAAGCCCTTCCTTTGATGTGTCCAAATAACCTGTTACAGGACACCCATTCCACTGCACTAATTTCAAAAATCCCTCTGGGCAATGCACACACTTGCACTGACTCCCAGTCCCTCTCTGGGTCTTTGCCCTGCACTTATCTTGCTGAGAGCCGAGGATGCAAATCCATTTTTGAAGCAGAGCAGGGGCACCTGGGCTCGCTCAGGGGTTCCTGGCATTCTGAGAGTACTCGGAGTCAACTGCAAGAGAGAAAACCAGACACAAGATCTGAGTAGTGTGGCACGTGGTCCCAGCCCCCATGATCCCTCTACTCACTGTCACCCAGGCAGGTCCTCGTGTCACTGGCTCTGACCAGACTTGGACAATGTGCTGTCATCTTCTGGGATACCTGAGCGAGAGAGAGACACAATTAGAGGGCATTTCTGAAGCTGAGGTGGATTCCCGCTCCTCCTGCTGCCTCCACGACTCACCTCCAATGCTCATCTGCTCCCAAAGGTTAGCTGGATGGCACCTGCAATCAAAACAGCTCAGTGCTTCGTTGTTGATCCTTTTAATACTCGGAGATTACCTACAAGGAAAGCTCCAGGGCACCGAACCATGTCCGTCACCTCACTGTGAGTTGGCTTCGGTCCCGTGAGGCTGTGTACATCTCCTGCAAAAAAACCCAGAGGCAAATGTGAGTACTGAGATACTGCACAAGAGTATGCTGCTCCCATGGCAGTTTCTGTCTGACACCCCTTGACCGTGACCTCTTACAGGCAGGGTCCCCGTCACGTTGGACTGTACGTCAGAAGTCTGTGCACTGCCTGTAAAACAAAAAAACAAGGATGTACACAGATTCACCACAAGTACATCGCCTGCAAAAGAGCATCTAGTTGTGTCCTGCAGTCAGTGCTCACCTTCCTCACCGGGCTCACCTTCCCTCGGGTGCCTATCGTCTGCTGGGCCGAGGGTTCTGCACCTTAACAAAACAAAACAAAACTAAACCACCAAACCATCCAAATGATCAAGTAAACCTAGGGCCAAAAGTCATGTCTTGGCTCTGACCTCACATGAGAGCCCACCTTCTGACTGTGCTCCTCCAGCCTCTTCTGTTTATCTCTGCTTTACATCCAGTCCCTCTGATGCTGCAAAGAAATGAGTTACCAAAGTCAGCCATATAGACAGGAGGACCTGAGCTGCTGTACAATTCTAATTTCTCCTTACACAAGCCCTCTGGGGTCCAAAGACAACCTGCACAAAGAAACACTGACCTCACTTTAAGGCCCTGCCCTGAGTGGCTAAGCCTATCCACAGGGTAACTGGAAAGTCTCCTTTCTACTCCACCTACCCCCAACTCTACACTGCAGGGCAGAGCAGTTCCAGGCTGAACACAAACTCCAAGGACACATTTCCAGACGAGTGCTGTGGTGCAACGAGGAGAGAGAACTCTGAGAAAGGAACGACGCCAAAACGGACATGCTGCCGCACGAGAAGACGGAGGATACGGCGAGACTGAACGCAGGAGGCTCTGAGGAGCCTGAAAAGACACTCTAACAGAACGGCCTGGGACAAGAACTGCCTACAAAATGGCTAAGACGAAGGGGAGAATCTTCTTGTTCACAATCTTCTTGGATTCTCACAAGTCCCAGGCGGTTACAAGGGATGACTGCATGGCACAGCCACCGATACAACCTGTAAGGAGGCTGTAAAAGACACCTGACCTGACACTTCTCAGATGCGATTCCGATGCACGTCCAAGCTAATGAGCCAAAGAACGGATGGTATGGGCACTGGGCTGAGCAGTGCAAAGGTTTAAGGCCCTAGGAATGATGCCTTGACATCTTCAATAAGACCTTTGAGGGCAGAAAGTAAAGACGTGGCGATTGTGAATTGTAAGACACGAGACACAGAGTGGACAAAGGACACGACACAGACCTGAACGGCTCTGCCCTGCACACCCTACTCCATGATGAAAAGTAAACTGCTCCTCCTATGTGTGCCCAGGGCCTCTTAGGGCAGACCCTTTCCCCTGTGCTCATTTGAAAATCCCTCCCTCCTAACCATAACATTAGACCCAGCTCTCATCCCCTCTCCAGGTGATAGTCCTCCACTTATCTTTCCCACAGCTGGGGATGTGAATCCATCTTGGATGCGAAGGAAGGACGCCCGGCTGGCTCAGAGGGTCCTATGATCCCTGACTCGGTTGCTGCGAGAAAGAAAACTGAAACGGAAGAAAGAGTTGGGCAGCTCGTGGGAGACAACCCTGCAATTGGCTACTCACCCTCCCCTGAGCTGAGAGGTTCACGGGCCACTGGCTCTGACCCCAGTCAGAGGCTGCTGCCGTCACCGTGTGCCATACCTGGGGGACTGAGAAAAAAAGTTACCTGGTGTTTCTGAAAGGAAGGGAGACCCCAGCACCTCCTCACTGCCTCCACAACTCAACCTCAATGCTCCTCCTTTGCCAAAGGCAGGCAGGGGGGCACCTGCAACTGGAAAAGGTCCAGCCTTAATTGATGACACTTGTAGGACTAGGAGATTACTCACAAGGACAGCTGAAGACCATCAAACCTAATTGGCAGATGGCTCCGGTCCTCTGAGGCTGCACACATTCTCTGCAAAGTAAAAAAGGCAAATGTATAGACTGTGATACTGCCTGAAAGGATGGTTTTCTTGGGGTAGCTCCTGCCTACCTCTCCTCCACAGTCACCTCTTACCCACAGGGGCCCTAAAGCACTGGACTGTCTGGTAGAAGGTGGCAGAACCCCTGGAAAACACAAGAAACAAAGCATGTGCACAGATTCACCACAACACCTGCAAAAGACCATCTAGTCCTGTCCTGGAGTCAATGCTCACCTTGCTCACCGGGACTCATCCGGATCACCTCCCCTCCCGTGCCTGCAGCCTCCTGGGCCCAGGGCTCTGCATCTGAAAACAAAGAAAAACCAAACCCAAACAACAAAATCCTTAACACATCAAGTAAACGTGGAGCCAAAAGCCACATCTTTGTGCTGATATCAGGTGATGACCCACCTTCTTGCTCTGCTCCTCTGGCCTCTGTTCTGTTCAACTCTGCTTTACACCCTGTCCCTCTGACACAGTAAAGAAACCCCAACCAAAGTCACCCAGATAGATAGGGAGAGACAAAAGAGTCTCCTTTCTCTTTAGGCAAACCACCCAGGGTCACTGCCTGCAGCCAAAGACTGCAGCTGTAATTGCCCAGAATATCAGGGTGAAGCAGAGGAAAACTTAAGTGGCACATCTGAAAAGTCAGTGGGTGCCTTCACAGGCATTCTGGGGGCTGCTGGATACTCCTTTCCACCCATACTACCTTCAAAACACCCCTGGCAATTCCTAAGCTGGCACCCCAGCCCTCCCTCCATCTCTGGGCTGTAACCCTCCACTGACTACTTGCAAACCTGGGTGTTTGTAGCCATCTTCAACACAGAGCAGCTTCACCTGAGGACTCGATAACACTGGTGAAAAAATGCCAAGCTGCAGTTGAGATGATCAGGAGACCCCAAAAGATGCAAGGCTCCTAAGGAAAAGAAAAAAAGATAACACATTACAAAAGCACCTTACCAACACAGCACATAAAATTATTAACTTAAAAACCCTGCACTTGAGTGTAATCCTCTTCACTACCATATACAGCTCTGCTTCTTTGGATGCCAAAGATGATGCTTCAGTAAAGCAGGAATAGCTTGAAAAATCCCATTCAATGAAAGAATGGGAGAGCTCTTTTCCCATTGAAGCCCGGCTGCTGGATGACCTCCCTGGGCAAAGGCTGGGGTTAATATACCCCTGACCGTGCCCACCTCCCTTCCCGTGAGGCCCCGGGGGAAAGGGAGTAGCCCAATCCCAGACGGTATAAAGGCTCTGGGAGCAGGAGCACCTGGTTTGCATCTCTGACTTAAAATCAGGATGGGTGAAGAGCCTGTCGCAGAAAGGGACTGTTAATGAGAACAGGTATTGTAGTCGGTATTGGATTTAGAGTTGGTATTGAATTGGGGCGGGAGCTGGAGCTGGACGGGCTAGAGAAGTGCGGCAGGGGCTGGAGCGGCGGGAGCTGGAGTTGGGGCGGCGGGGGTCGGAGTTGGGGCGGCGGGAG
>NW_020885731.1:0-3933 GCF_003945725.1 Corapipo altera
ACCTTTGTGCTATCAAACCTTCTACCTTCTAGTTCAACTGAGTCAGCAATGCAGAACACGCCATCTACAATGTAATGCCCGGGACAGATGATGACTTTGTCTCCTTCATAGCAGGCACTTACAGCTGTCAGGAGGTCATGGTGAAACTGCAAAAGACAAAACAAACTACAGTCAGCTCCTGAAGAATGCTATAAAAATGGATGCATTTATGCCCTTAGAGCTTGCTTTTCAATTAAATGTTGCTGCTTTTGTAAAGAAACCCTTTGTAATGGCATCAATAATACACAGTTTCTGCTTTGAATTCAGGAATTGCAGCACTCTCTGGACAAAAACAACTTTAACATATGCCTTTGATGTTTGTGTAATGCCCATTTCCCCACGAGGAAACTGGGGCAGAGACACAAATAGAAGAGCATGTGCATCAGAAAGCAAACTTCACTACTGCCTTGGTTCCAGGCCAACATCTGAATTGTGCCTCAAGTGATTTGCCATGATTTACTGAAGAAATAGGTGACAGAAGGGAAACAAAATAAAAAACAATTCACCTACTAGATCACAGCTGGTCTGAACACTGGTGTAACCCTTCCCTCTTGGTTCAAGTCAACCCAAAACAGAGTTCAGATATCACAGTGGCAAATATGGTGTCCACATGTTCCTTTTCCTTGATAAAGAGGGCAGGCTGATACCCTTCACAAACATTACCGTGAGATTCCAAGCCAAAGGATAAAAATAGTACAGAAAAACTACACATTTATTGCTTCCCAGCAAATTCCAGTGTAAGCATAATAACATCAAATCTGACTTGTAGCCTAAAAGTGAATCCAGGACCTTCCCCATGGCTCCATTTTGTCCATCTGTAATTCATGAACTTGATCAGAACACAGCAAGCATTTGGGTCCAAGGAATTCAGACTGTCCTTAACTGCTGAAGCAGCAAGTCCTGCCTGAATTCACAAAAACTAAACAGAACTGCTCTAAAATAAATGTATCTCCTACACAGGACTAAAGCAAGAGAATGACATTCCTCCCTTCAAACTCTAGATCATTATCAGCAGCATCAAGAGACACAGGTATTTCAAAACTAAATGGAAGTATTACACCTTACCATATTTCACTGTAGAATTATTACAAGTTCATCTCATTTCCTACACACAGGAAGGAAACTGCTTGTATAGTGTACTCAGCAGGTACAAATGAAGTAAAAGAAATTATTTGTATCAGCCAGTCTTACCACTTATTGTATAAATTACAGTGATTTTTTTTTTGAACTGATAAAAAATAGCACTGGGCAAATGTAGTATCTTTCACATGATAAATTAACTTATTCTGCACACGGTTTCATGAGGGGAAAAACTATCAGCAGACAATTCCTGTTACTGCACCTGCACTTGGATATCTTCACCATAACATTCTGGGTAAAGTTTGTCCCTCATCAACAACTGGAGCTGACTTGCTGCAATGGTTGAGGGTACAACATGTAAGACCTTGGCACCCGTTGTCCTCAGTCCTTTGGCCTGGAGACTTCCATACTTTTGGTAACCAAACACATACCTACAACAAGAACAACACAGCCATCAGCTCCTTCTTCAGAAAACACATCCTATATGTCATCTTATTTTGCTCAGGGCCTCCTCCTTGCACAAACCCACCAAGTACCTCAGCTGAGGATTCTCAATCACTTTTAGCTTTTGTTTTAAGTGCTCTACTTCCTCATACAATTTGAGTCCTTCCACCATGGAGACGTTTTCTACTTCCGAGTCTGAGTCACTGGCTGAGATGCTGTTCCTCACGTTTAGAAACTTCCCATAAAGCTCTTCACATTGAGACAACAACTTCTGGTAATCAGCCACAAGCCCAGAAGGCACACGGTGTTCAAGGATGTCATAATGCCTGCAATTCAGAGCAAGGGGTCAGCATATTTCACATCTACAATTCTCAGAGATCAAATACAAGATTGGAGAGAACCCCAGGAGTTTTGCATCACTACTTTAGTCAAGATTCTCTGCAGCCTATATTATTATATTACACATTTCATTTGAAAGCAGCAAAACCAGAAAATCTGAACAGACACAAACATTTGACTTTCTAAATAGTTGCCCATCCACCTTGAAAGATGGTACACAATTACCAGAAATTCACCCCAGAAAAAAACAGAGGCATAAGCACAGCTTTTATAAGGATTACAACTTGTACCAGTGTGATGATGGTTATCACTGGGGGGCTGTCTGATGGAAGGTCAAGGATTAAAGGGAAAAGCAGGGCTCAGAAATCAAGTGGCAACCTCAGCTGTGCCTTCTTCCCACACAAAGTTTGACCATCGGACAGTGAACGCTGTTAGAGCAAACTTGCTTTGGTTTATTGGTGCACAGGGGTTTTTTCCATCTAGTTGTGAGTCACTATTCCCACATGACACTTTCCTGTGGTTCTGCCACAAGAACATCAAAGGTGTGGCACTCACAATCTCAGTCGAGGCTCAACACAGCGCACAAAGTAATCAAACTCATCCTCCTCCTCCTCGTCCCAGGTCCTCCAGAGCCACCGGTAGAAGAACCTTTTGAAGCAAAGTAAGTGTTTAATCATAGAAAGGAGGAGAGCAGAGGCAACAGCATTGGAAACACGAATGTAACCAATCTGAGAATTGTCCCAAAGCATCACCACTTGCCAAATCAATGCTACTGTCAAGTAAGCTGCTTAGTACACAGAGAAATCATCTTTCTGGCCTGCTTTTTAACTGCATCAAGAGTTTTCTTTGGTGTGTCTAAGTTCAAAATTCATAATGGCCTGGGTCCCACTTTCATCAAAAGAGAGTAAACAGCTAAAAGCTGGATTTGAAAAACAGGACTGACTCTCTTTGGATCCTCTTTTTTCTTGTGTGGTTTTGGCCAAGCATCCTCCAGCTAAGCTCTCCTTTTGACAATGTAGGTCATTCCTCTGATTTCAGCTTTTTTATCCAGTCCTACAGCCTATTGGTAGAGAGCTCTCAAACAGCATGCAGGGCATGAAAGCAAGGGAGGTGGAAAAGAGACAGAGAGATGATAAAGAAAGGAAAGTAAAAAAAACCAGAAGATGCGAACAGACCTCTAAAGAACAAAGAGCAAATTTAGGAGAGGAGGCAAAACACAGAAAAAAAAAGAAGAATGTGACAAAAAAGGAAAAATTCACCAAAATTATACAGAAGACAAAGGAACACTATAGTAGAGTCTGCAAGGTGATACAGTCCAAGGAAATGTGGGCTGGAAGAGAGAGGGAAAGCAGTCTCCTCAGAGTCCCAGTCATCAGATTTACTTTGGAAAGCTTGGCTCAAGGAGCTCCCAGAATGGCCACAAGAATTCAGGACATGACCCACGGGGTATTAGCAGAGTGTAACTGTCCTACCTGACGTGCTCTACAGCCAGTGCTGTCTGGTCAAACTCTCCTGACTCATCATACACAACCCACAGCTCCTGCAGCAGGATCTGATATTGCTTCAGCTCCAGGAGTTCCTGCATGCACTCCAGGGTAAAGCTGCTGTCCCGTGACTCGCACAGGAAAGGGTCACCGAGTTGCACAACTGCTTTCAGAGACGAGTAATCCACATCAACAACCTGTTGGAACAAAGAGCTGGGAAGAGCTCTCAGAACCTTAGATCCGGCCCAGAAAGGTGGACATGACATGCCTAAGTCAGGAGGGCACACTGGGGTCCAGCTGACCCACACAAACCAACACAAATGGCACAGGACTGCCAAGGCCACCTCTGCAGCTGAAGGGGTAGCTCAGAATTAAAGCTGCTCAGAACCACACACCTGGAGAGCCTTTTCCACATTCACAACTTCATTCAAATCCCTCATAATGCTCATAACAAGGCCACTAAGTTTCTCCCTAGTTAGGTTTCTTCTTTTGCTGCTTTTAAAAAATGGCAAGAGCAATACCCTCAGACTCAAACAAATCAACACTT
>NW_020885731.1:3943-8224 GCF_003945725.1 Corapipo altera
AAAAAAAATTCCTGTTGCTCTGGCCATCACTGGCACTTAGATATGACAACATTCTTATTATTTTCTACCAGCTGGTAAATTCCATAGGTATATGACCAGTCTGTTACAGAGGCAAATGATGCTAATTGGAGCAAAATGCCTGAGCAACAACGTTCCACTTACCCCAACAACAACCTGAAACACATCAGTGTGCCAGACTGCCTGCCAGCCAGATGGCTCAAGGACCTTCTCCAGGTACTCAGCTATGAATCGCTTCACCTCAGAAGCTTTGCAGTCAGCTAAAGCAAAATTGAAGACAGTACATTTATGCAAGGAATGAAAGAAAAGTCCTTCAGGTAACTGGAAAATGAAAGGCAACACAGTTCAAATGTTCCTCTACCACCTCCAAAGTTTTGTTTCTTCTTTCTTTCTTCATTCTGTTTGGCTCATGGTCAGAGTCAGCATTTTTGCTGTTTCTCTTAGTATTGAGAGACCTGGAGAGGCATCTGTTCTGTGCTTCTCTGGAAGAAGAGATCCAGTACTCAACCCTCCAGGTGTTGAAGATTTCAGTGCCAACGGTACTAAACACAGAACCTGTGCCTTATCTTAATCAGGCACACAAAAAAATTCAAGTCAGACAAGCTAAAACAGGCACAGAATCCACTATTAACATCACTGCCTTCCCATCATTCAGATTTTATTAACTTGTATCCAAACCATTGCCTCCTGGTCCACCAGTTAGAGCAGCTGAGGTTACAGCATGAAAAGCATCTCCCAGCTTAACATTCAATTGACTCCACTTCAACTGGATCATTTAAACAGTCCCTACAAGAAAACTGACACCACTTTCTTTTCCTCCTTTGAAATTACTTACCCAAGATGTAATCCTGGTAAGCACTAAATCGCTCGTAAAAGAAAAGATGATCGGTGTGAAAAATATCTGGAAGAAGCACATTCCCATCTGGCACAGCCCTTCCCAAAGCAGTCCCCACGTTGCCACGACTGCCATAGTCACTCCAGGAGTCAGCATCTTCCTGATATGTGTCTGGGAAGAGGACAGGGAGCAAAGCAAACCCCACAAATTGTCAATTTGAACAATTGTTCAATGCAGTTATCACTCACTCCTCTATTCCCACAGAATTCCTCTTCAGCTTAAGACCTATCGTGAACCTGCTGTCTACAACACATCTGAATTATTCTTAGCAAAGAGAGTATCCTACTTGGTTAGTTGCTCTCTTCTGCAGAACATCAACCCTGTCCCAAAAGAGGGTCTCATTTGTCCCCACCTGCCCTGAGTCACAGTTACTGTACTAATTTACTCTGTTCTCCGGGTAAGATCTAAAACCCTTTAGGCACTACGTTGCCTTTCATACATATTAGACCGTGTTAGACCCTGCCTAGATCACCCAGACATGGTATTAAGCAATAATCCAAACTGCAGGTACTAGTTTCAGCTAAAGATGTGTTTTCACAGTTGCTCTTTGCTTTTCTTGTCTTTTCCTGTTCTACAGTACAAGCATTCTTTTTGTATTTTAATAAACTAACAAAGTCCCTGCACCTGAAGTTTCCACAAAGGAAATTCTAAGCAACATGTTTAGACAGAAAGGTCACAGTGTTGTAATTCTTAGTCCACTTAAATGGACACTGGCTGAATCTTTACTTTGAAGGGCTCAGTGCAACAACAGCACCTCTCCACAAGAGTTCTTTTTACAAACTCCAGTCAGTCACTGTTGGTCTCACAGCACCTCTCAGGCCTGCTCACCCCTAAGTTCAGAAAATATTAGAAAGATGACTGCAGGAAACCAAATGTGATGATGATTTAGGTTTCTTGTTGTTGGGGTTTTTTTGTTTGTTAATGTAACAGCTCAAGGCACCCTTACTGTCCATAACTTGATTCTGTAACAATGCACATTTGCATTGCCATTAGTCTGCAGTCTGACCTTTACTAAAATCCTAAAAAGGAAGAAAACTCCACACTATTTCAAACACATCCCTCACATTTCAGGATGTGTAATGGAAGTTAGCACTTTTGACCTCCTATTTGTTAAAGTTCTTACATATTTGGGGTCTGACTCAATCAACAAAAGAAAAACCAGAACCAGTGTATGAGCCAACCACAAGTGTTTAGACAATTTCACTCCTCTTTGCAGCACAACCACTGGGATAATACGTAAAGGAAGAGAAAGTTGGCTTAGATGATCTATTGTGATTTATGAAACACTGTTACATGTACACCGTAAATAAGGATTTTCTTCCTACACACCAATAACCAAATCAAGCCACTCTGACAGCAACACCCTGTACGAGCCACACCATGAACTCCAGAGCACAGCGTGTGTTCCAGAACAAGCCATGTAATTTAGTTTGTTCTCTGTTTACAACCTGCAAGCCTGTAACCAAATATCACTAATGACCTGCACTGACCGGGGATGCTCAAGAGACACTAACAGCACCGATACTGTGCTGCTCAGGCGGAGGAGCCACTCGAAGGGAAGCAGCTTTTCCTGGAACTGTCAGCGTTCCAAACACACACACGCTCCCGGACGCCCAGTTAAGCACCCGTGGTGGGCAGCTGAGAAACACAGCGGAACTTCACGATTAAAAGTTACAACCCCACAACATTTAAATGCGTTTATTTGCAGAACCATCCGTAGGTTCGCTTCCCGCAGGGCCCCACGTCCCGAGCCGGGGGACCGGGCCGGGCCTAGGAAGGTTCCCCGGGGCAGAGCCGAGCCGAGCCGGCCGGAGCAGCTCGGGCAGCCCGGCCCGCACCGCAGCTGCGGAGCCGCCCCGGGCCCATCGCGCGTCCCTCGGCACCGCCCGAGCGCTGAGCGCGGAGCGCCCGCGTCCCTCCCGGGGAGCCCACGCCTCCCCTCCCTCCCCGCCCGGCACTCGCAGCCCGTACCTCTGTCCGCCTCCTCGGCGCCGTCCCGTGGGCCGGCGGCTCTCCCGGGCGGCAGTGCCCAGCCGTCCCCCTGCGGCCCCGGCGATCCCGGCTCGGCCATGACCGACCGACCGCTCGCCGCCTTCAAACCGCCCGGGCACAACGGCCGCGCCCGCCCTCACCCCCGGCCGCTCCAGCGTCCCGCTCTCATTGGCTGGCGGCAGCCAGCGCTCCGCCGGGATTGGCTGCGGGCAGCAGCGGCCGTTGGTGCGCGGTCCCCTCAGCAGCGCCCGCCGCTCCCCGGTGCCCGCGAGCCTCGCGGGGCTCGCTCCGGAGCGGGGAAGAGCGTTGGAAACCTGCCCCTGTCACCCCAACCCATCAACCGGGGGCGCTCCTGTCAGCCGGGACAGCGCGGCCGAGGAGCGCCCTTCCGCACACAGCGTGGCCGCCGGGGCTGCTCCGTCCCTGTGCAGAGCGATCCGCGGAGCACGGAGGGACGCGCGGCCGCGGAAATGTTCACTCACCCAACCATCTCCCCCCTCAAAAAAAAAAAAAAAGCACCCAACACAAACCCAAAACCAAAAAATCCCACCACACAACCCTCCAAAACCAGCACCAAACAAACATTAAGGAAAAAAAAAGAAAAAGAAAAAAAGTCTCACCCCCGCAACAGAACAGAATTCTCTGAAGGCCAGGCAGGCCCGCTCCGCTCTGAGCTCTGACCGCTCCGTACACAAACACAAAAGACACCTTAAAATATGAAGCCCCGGGATCTCCCCTCCGGTCTCTTCCACAACCCTACCTCTTCTCCTCAGGCAGCTCCGCCTGTTCTGAGCTGTGACCACAA
Source organism: Corapipo altera (assembly GCF_003945725.1). Taxonomy (NCBI): domain Eukaryota; kingdom Metazoa; phylum Chordata; class Aves; order Passeriformes; family Pipridae; genus Corapipo; species Corapipo altera. Next base: position 7,654 of record NW_020885731.1, read on the forward strand.
GCGCCGGCAGCGATTAAAGCCAAAACAATTGCTCCGGCCCAGCAGTGGCCACGAGGGGGCCGCCTTAGATTTCTGACAGCGCGGCCAAACGCCCCCCTTGGCTCCCCGAATATCGCTCGCTTTGGCAGCAGCAGCACAATGCCCACACATCGCCCGGCCAGAGGAAACCAAGAGCCCAAGTCATCCCGACATCGCACGAGTCGGAGCTGCCAAAGGTCCACTGAAATCAACCTTTGTCCATCGCAACCCCAGAAGAAAAGAGAATGTCTTAGTGCCCTGGACTTTTCTTCTGTCAGGGTTTAACCATTATACCGGGCACGCATGTTTAACCACACTCACGTAGTTTTCACCTATCGTAATTAGTTACAAAATTACAGGCAAACATCTAAATCTCCCCCAAAGGCGCCTTTTTTTTTTTTTTTTTTTTGGCAAGGTCAGGTTTGAAAATAGGGCTGGGAGGAGAATGGATCAAGAGATTAGATTAGATATTGGGAAGAAATTCTTCCCTGGGAGGGTGGGGAGGCCCCTGGCACAGGTTGCCCAGAGAAGCTGAGGCTGCCCCAGCCCTGGA
>NW_020885731.1:8324-10046 GCF_003945725.1 Corapipo altera
GGGAGGGTGGGGAGGCCCTGGCACAGGTTGCCCAGAGAAGCTGTGGCTGCCCCAGCCCTGGAAATGTCCAAGGCCGGGTTGGATGGGGCTTGGAGCAACCTGGGCTAGTGGAAGGTGTCTCTGTCCATGGCAGAGGGTTGGGAGTGGATGATCTTTCAAGTCCCTTCTAACCCAAACCACTGTATGATTCTTAGTCAATATAAGCATTGGAAATCATAAAATATCTCTGAAATGTGTGGAATAAGCAGCTGACACAAGCCAGCAGAGCTGTGATAGTGATGGGAAAGAAACAACAAATATGCACAAAAGAAAAAAGAAATTTAGAAAGAGACTGCTACAGAAGACATTTCTGTGCACTTTGCTTGTTCTTTGCACACATTTTCTTTGTTGCCATGGCAATCACTTTAGTCTTTCTAGGTCTCCATTTGAGCACTATAAAATGCAGTTAATATTTTTTACTGCATGTGTTTCAGTAATTCATTTCCAAACCACGTTTATGGCAGGGGATGAATGGTGTCACATAACTGTAGATTGCTGTTAATTAGTTGGCTTATAATATCTTGGGTAACATAACTGATGTTCTTTGACAGGTTCATCTGTCATTAGATTTCCTTTTGTAGCAGTAGAAGCTTTAAACCATTGGAAACCTAAATAAACTGAATCTAATTAGAAAGGCAATTAAATTTTGAAAACCTGTTCAGTTTCATTCCCTCAAAAAGTCAATTCCAGTTATTTTCTTATGAACTATTTTGGAGCTTCCCAGACGAGTTTGCATCCAAATATTTACATTTATCAAAGATGGAGCCATACCACTGAGATCAAGATATCTGTCTTCCAGAAGTTGTAAACATTAGAGCTGGAAATCATTTGCTTCTACCACTGCTTCTCTCTGTTACCAGAGGATGCTTTCTTATGTGTGCTTTCTAGTGTGTTTTGAGTAGTTTTCAGCATCTTCTCAATATTGGCTTCTTCAGGAAGGTACTGGCTGGGTTTAGAATTGTTCTAGCAGCCACCTTATATTTAAAAAACAACAATAACAGCATTGCTTATTTGGATTTTCATGTCTCTAGACCCTTCTTTTCTTGCAATTCGCATTAACTGCTTCCAAGCTTCCTACTACTGAGCACTGAGTTTTTCTTAACCACAAACATGCCTGGTATTGCTAACTCCTTAATCTTCAGAAATTTCAGCCAACTGACCTTGCACACTGAACCTTGTTTCCTTAATAAGGAGGTGGTAAAACAGATGTTAGCCTTTCTGCTCACTGCAGAGGATACTGCAGGTTGTGTTTTTAAGATCCACTGAAGAGCAGACAAAGTAATGTGCTCCAGGACACCCTGCTTTGAGCAGGATCAATGACATCCAGTGGTCCCTTCCAACCTCTCCGTGATTCTGTGAAGTGCTTCACTAGAACTGGGTCCAACTGACAACTGATCTAATTTAGGTGGGCTTTTTTTCCCCTCTCCTTTTTTTCTTTTTAATTATTTCATATATATTGAGACATATCTGCCTCTCAGCTATGCTTGAGAGGGAACATTCAACCTATATATTGGTTTAGAGAAGGACTCTAGATAATGCTGGAAATTCAAGTTCATGCAGAGAGCTTGACTAAGATTGATCTCCAACAGAAGAGCTATTGATCATGCTCCCTTAGGTTTGGGTAGGTCCCTTCTCCAGATACTCATCTCTGGAGGAAGATCTTAAAAGAGCCAAGAAGCAGCC
>NW_020885732.1:0-519 GCF_003945725.1 Corapipo altera
GGGGGCACATCACCCCCTTGGGGAAAATCAGCCCTTTCTGAGCCCAGGCAGGATTTTTTTTTTTGAGGGGAAACATATTTTTGGCATCAGGGACCTGAACTCACCCTCAGGATGCGGACGGGTGAAAATTGCCCAAAATCTCTAAAATTCACCCCCAAGGGGGGTGGGGGGCGGGTTGAGGTGCCACATCCCCCCCATTGGGGCCCCCCCGCCCCCCGGGGGAGGTTTTTTTTTTGGGGGGGGGGGGAAACCAGCTCTTTTTGGCATGAGGGAGCCGAAGCTCGGCCGCAAGGTGGCGGAGGGGTGAAAATTGCCCAAAATCCCCCGGATTGGCCCCAAAAGGTGGGGGTGGGGCCACGGCGAAGCCAAGGAGTAACAATAGAGTGATAACTACCAGGTAATGCAGTTTGTTTACCATAGCGTGTCCGATCCCTGCGTGCTGGCGGCGAGAGAAGGACAAAACACAAACGTGACGTTTGGGGGCGTTGGGGGGGTCGGGGGTCGGTCCCCCGGATTGGC
>NW_020885732.1:619-898 GCF_003945725.1 Corapipo altera
GGGGGGTGCCCCCACCCCCACCCGTCACCGCGTGGGGACCCCCCCGTCCAGCGGTCCCAGTTTGAGAGGGTCCAAGGAACCAGCGCTCCCAGTTGGGGAGAGATCCTGCTGTCGGTGCTCCCGGCTGGGCGGTTCGACCAGCATGTCCAGTGCTCCCAGTGCTCCCAGTTGGGTGGTTGACCAAGACGCCCAGTGCTCCCAATGCTCCCGGTTGGGTGGTTGACCAAAGCAGCCAGTGCTCCCAGTTGGGGAGGTGGCTGAGACACCCAGTGCTCCCAG
>NW_020885732.1:908-4561 GCF_003945725.1 Corapipo altera
TTGGGGAGGTGGCTGAGACACCCAGTGCTCCCAGTTGGGGAGGTGGCTGAGACACCCAGTGCTCCCAGTTGGGGAGGTGGCTGAGACACCCAGTGCTCCCAGCTGGGGAGGTGGCTGAGACACCCAGTGCTCCCAGCTGGGGAGGTGACCCACATGTCCACAGGCCCCAGCTGGGGCTTGACCAACACAACCAGTGCTCCCAGTTGGGGAGTGAGCAAAGCAACCGGTGCTCCCAACTGGGGAGCTGACCAAGGTCAGGTAGTCGATCGAGGCTCCCAGTGCTCCCAGTTGGGAAGTTGATTAAGGATCCCATTGCTGCCAGTTGGGAGCGTATCAAGGAACCCACTGCTCCCAGTGCCCCCAGTTTGGCAGTTCACCAAACACCCAGTGCTCCCAGTTGGGGAGCTGGCCAAGCCAGCTGGTGTTCCCAGTTGGGTGATTGACGGAGACGCCCAGTGCTCCCCGCTGGGCTCTTGCCCAAGGCTCCCATTGCTCCCAGTGCTCCCAGTTGTGGAGCTGACCAAGGCGACCATTGCTCCCAGTGCCCCCAACTGGGGAGCTCAGTAAAATGCCCAGTGGTCTTGGATGGTTGGCCAAGGCTCCCATCGCTCCCAGTACTCCCAGTTGGGAAGCTGATCAAGGCCACCATCGCTCCCAGTGCTCCCAGTTGGGTTGTTGACCGAGGCTCCCATTGCTCCCAGTGCTCCCAGCTGGGGAGCTGCTAAGCCTGGGTAGTTGCCCAAGGCTCCCATCGCTCCCAGTTGCCCCCACTGGGCCCCCCCCGCCCTCCCCTGCCCTCCCCTGCCCTCCCCTGCCCTCCCCTGCCCTCCCCTGCCCTCCCCTGCCGTACCTGCCGCAGGTTGCGCGTGACGCGCACGTGGTGCCAGCCGCCGTCGTGGAACTTGCCGTTGACGGGCTCCACCAGCGCCTCGAAGGCGCCGGCGCCCAGGTTGATGACGAGCCACACGGCGCCGGCCTTGAGCGACAGGTTGAGGAAGTCGGCGGCGCGGCCGGTGTGGAGCAGGAGCCCGTGGCGCTGCCGCGTGCGGAACGCCAGCGCCAGCTCGTCCGCGCTGCTCTGCACCGGCGACCGCGACACGTCGTAGCAGAAGAACTCGCTGCCCCGGAACGTGGCCACGTACTCGGCGCGGCCTGGGGGGGACAGGGGGGACCCGGCGTGGAGACCTCGTCACCGGGACCCGGCGTGGGGACCTCGAGGGGGAACCCGGAGTGGGGACCTCGTCACTGCGGCAGGGACCCGGTAACGGGGTCTGTGCACGGGGACGTCGTGACGGGGACATCGTGATGGGGACGTTGTGATGGGGACGTCGTGATGGTGACATTGTGATGGGGACGTTGTGACGGGGACGTTGTGGCGGGGATGTCGTGATGGGGACGTTGTGATGGGGACGTCGTGATGGGGACATTGTGGCGGGGATGTCGTGATGGGAATGTTGTGATGGGGACCCACCAGTGGGGACCGTGCAGCAGGGACCTGGCAGTGGGGGGTTGCACAAGGGCCTCGCCACGGGGATGTTGCACCGGGATCTTGCACGAGGACCTCGCACCAGGGACCCGGTGACGGGGATTTTGGGGTGAGGATCAGGTGTGGGGCCGTTGTCGTGGGGACGTTTTCATGTGGACCTCGCACGAGGGAGGGGGTCTCACGGTGGGGTCTCGCTGTCACCAGACCTCGTGCAGGGACTTTGTGGGGGGGAAGTTGCAGCGGGGTCTTGCACGGGGTCCTCCTCTCGGGGATGTCAAACCAGGACCTCACACCGGGCTGGGAATGGGGTCCCAGGTGTGCAGGGGGATGTTGGGGGTCCTGGGGGTCCTGGGGGGTCCCAGGTGTGTGTTGGTGGCCCCGAGGGGACCCGGGTGTGCAGGGGGACAGGGGGGGCTCCCAGAGGGTCTCGGGGGGTCCCCGGGGTGTGGGGGGGTCACACCCTCACTGACCTTTCGCCGCTTGTTGGATCTCACCGGCGCCGCGGCCGGGCCCCCCCTCGGCGACCTCGGCGGGCCCTGGGGAAGGGGCGTGTCAGGGGCCCAGGTGTGCACAGGTGTGCACAGGTGTGCTCAGGTGTGCTCAGGTGTGCTCAGGTGTGCCAGGTGTGCCAGGTGTGTGACCCCCGGGCCGGGGGGCCACCCTCTCCCCCACCCCCGTGCCCATGCAAGGACCCCCGGCCCCCCCCCCGTGCGTGGGGGCTCAGACGCACCCCCGGCCCTCGTGGGGGGAGGGGCAGCCGCCGCCCTCCCCCTCCCCCCTTGCACGAGGGGCTGCCCCTCCCCCCATCCCATCCCACCCCCCTCCCCCCGTCCCCGTGCGAGGCGGCCGCCCCTCCCCCCGTGTCGCACGAGCCACAGACACGATGGGGGGACATGGGGGGTGGGGGAGGGGGAGGATGATGAGGATGGGGGTGGGGGAGGGGCCCGAGGGCGCGTCTTTACCTTGGCCGGTGAGTCGCAGGTGGGCGGGACCTGGGGGGGGGGGGGGGGGGGGGGGGGGGGGGGAGGGACGGGGGGGAGGGGCGGAGAACGAAAGCGAATGTGGTGGGAAAAGGGAAAATTTTGGGGAAAGAAAAGGGAAAGTGGTTAAAGGCGGTGGGGGGAGGGGAGGGGAGGTGCTCGGAGGGGGGAGGGAAATGGGGAAAAGCGGCGGGAAAAAGGAAATTGGGGGGAAAATGGGAAAGGAAACAAAAATGATGAAAGAAAAATGAAAGGGAGAAAAATCAGAGAAAGGGAAAAACGGGAGAAAAGAAAAATGGAAAAACGGAAAACGGAAAAAAGGAAAAGGAGGAAAAGGAGGGAAAAAAGGAAAAGGGACGAAAGGGAAAAGGGAGGAAAAAGGAGAAAGAGGAAAAAAGTGAAAAGGGTCAAAGCAAGGGAAAGGAAGAAATTGATAAAAAGGGGAAAATCAGCAAAATAAGGGAAAAGAGCAAACAATAAAAATAGAAAAAAGTGGGAAAAGGAAAAATAATTTAAAAAGGGAAGCTGATCAAAGAGAGAAAACAAAGAAGAAAGATAGTAACGAAAGAAAAGCAAAAAAGAGAGATAAAAAAGAAAAATTCAAAAGAGGAAAATATTAAAAAAAAATTCTTCAAAAGAGGAAAACAATTTTTAGAAGAAAAACAATTAAAATAAGGAGAAAATTATTAAAAATGGGGAACCGTTCTTAAAAATGGAGAGGAATAAAAAAAGTAAAAAGGGGAAATAAAGAGGGAAAATAATTTAAAGAAGGGAAAATAGGTAAAAAAGGGAAAATAAAGGAAAAACAATAAAAATAAAGGGAAAGTCACGAGAAAAGGGGAAATAATAAGAGAACAACTACTAGTAAGAAATGAAAAATAATTAAAAAGGGAAAATAATAAAAAAGTTGAAATAATGGGAAAAGTAAAAGAAAAAAGGGAAAAAAATGAAAAAGTAAAGGAAAAACGGCAAAATGGGAAAAAAAGGGGAAAATGGGAATGAAAGAGAAATTAATTAAAAAAGATAAAAATAAAAAAAAATTCAGAATTAAAAAATAAAAATTAACCAAAAAACCCAAAATGACCGAAAGTCCCGGGGGGAGGGAGGGGCCCCGGGTGGGGGAGGGGCCCCGTCACAACTTAAACCTCCTTTAACTTGTGACGGCATCGGGCGATGCCGGGGGGGGG
>NW_020885732.1:4661-7909 GCF_003945725.1 Corapipo altera
GCAGTCTGTGATCCTTCCCAGCCCTCCCATTGGCCTCCAGCCCGCTCTCATTTGCATAACCCCACCCCCAGGCAGCAGAGCCTCACATCATTGGCTCAGCCCCATCCCCTTCATTTGCATGCCAGCGTCCTATTGGGCCACCCGGAGAGTGACGTCATGGCCGGGAGCAGGGGGTGGTGCTCCTTGTGCCGGCCACGCCCCCTTTTCACAGCCTCGCCCTCTCACGTGGCCACGCCCCCTCGTGCAAGCCCCACCCCTCTCACGCCCCAAAGGCTTTTCAGGAGCGGTCCCGTGGACACCTCGTGACCCCCCGTGACCCCCCGTGACCCCTCGTGACCCCCCGTGACCCCTCGTGGCCCCTCGTGGCCAAGGAGCCCCCCCAGCTCCACACGGCCCTGAGGTGACCCCCCCGTCACACCTGCCCTTGGTGTGACACGAGGATTTGCACACCCACCCCCCCACTGTGCCCACCCCTCACCCCCTCCATCCCCACCCCCCTCACACCCCCCCACACACCCCCCATCCCCCCCACACCCCCCATCCCCCCCCCACAGCCCCTCACTCACCTTCCACCGCGGGTTCTTCCTCTGGGGGTCCCGGGGGGCAGCGGGGGGAGGGGCAGAGCCGTTAGTGCCCCGGACCCCTCTGTGTCCCCCCCGTGCCCTCGTGACCCCCCCACCCCACTCCCGTGACCTCGGGCTGACCTTGGAGGTGGGGGGGGGGGCCGCCCCCCCCAAGGGGGGTTTTACAGGGTCACTCGTCCCGGGGGGGGTTTGCACACCCTGGTGCCGTTTGCACACCCGGACCCACGTCCCGGGGGGGTTTGCACACCCTGCACGGTGTCCCAGGGGGGGTGCGGCCCCCAAGGGGGGGTTTGCACTCCCAGGGGGGATTCACACCCCAAGGGGGGGGTTTGCACACCCTGCACACGCCCACAGGGACCCCACATCGCACACGGCACTGCACAAGTGTCCCACGGGGGCCCTGCACCCCACAGTGCACCCACAGCACCCCACAGCACCCCACAGACCCCTCGGGGGCTGCACACCCCACAGTGCACCCCACAGCACCCTACAGCACCCCACAGCACCCTACAGCACCCCTCGGGGGCTGCACACCCCGCAGTGCACCCCACAGCACCCTACAGCACCCCACAGCACCCTACAGCACCCCTCGGGGGCTGCACACCCCACAGTGCACCCCACAGCACCCCACAGCACCCCTGGGGGCTGTACATCCCACAGTGCACCCCACAGGGACCCAGCACCCTCTAACGCAGCCCACAAGGACACGGCACCCCATAACCCACCCCCCGGGGGTCGTGCACCCCACAGTGCCCCACAGCACCCCCAGGGCCCCCATGGTCCCCAGGGCACCCTCCACTCCCCTGTCCCTGTCCCTGTCCCTGTCCCCCCTCAAGGACGCAGAGGGAGCATCCTGTGATGCCGTGACAACCGTCACCAGGGAGACAGGCCCGAGTATCACCATGGCAACGGGTACCCAGCCCCGGCAGCGCCATGGCAACCGGCCCTGGCAACGCGCCCGGAGGATGCTGTCACCACGGTGACACCGAGTGGTTGTCCCCGGGTCCTGGGGACGTGTGCGAGGGCGGGTCTGCACAGGGCGGGTCTGTGCGAGGGACCCCCCTGCCCGGGGCACACCCGGGGGTCACCCAGGGCACACCCAGGGCACACCCAGGGCACACCCGGGGGTCACCCAGGGCACACCCGGGGGTCACCCAGGGCACACCCGGCTGTCCCCGTCACCCCGGGGGTCACCCAGGCCCGGGGGCCTTGCACGAGGGGGCACCGGGACGTGCGATGGCAGCAGGGTGTGCAAGGGCTGGGGACGGGGGGGCACCGGGGTGTGCAATTGCACCAGTAAACATGGGGGGTGACGCTCTGGGGGGTCCCCAAAGTCCTGTTGACCCCTCAGCGGGGGGATCCCGACCCCCCCACCCTCCCTGTGGGCACGAGGACAGGCAAAGACGGGTGGGCGAGGGCACCGAGGGCACGAGGACGGGGACAAGGGGACGTGGAGGGACATCAGGACATGGGGAGACACAAGGACCAGGGTGGGACACGAGGACCATGGGGGGTCACGTGTGGACGTGCAACACCACGAGGGTGGGGAGGGACACCAGGACATGGGGCACAGAGGGGCAGGAAGGGGTGGAGACACAGAGTGACACCAGGAGGACACGAGGACGTGGAGAAGCACACGCGTGTGCAGCCACGATGATGGGGAACACCGTGATGGTGTGACATGGGGGGACACAAGGACAGAGGACGTGTGAGCCAGGAGGACACGAGGACACGGAGCAACTCAAGGGCACAATGTCACCAGGACACCCAACACCACGAGGACACCGAGAAGACACAGAACTCCCCAAGGTGTGAGAACACCGTGACGGGGGGACGTGCAACACCAGGAGAGACGGGGGGGAACAGCGCGACGAGCAGCACGAGGACACGACCAACACCACGGAGACATTCAACGCCGTGAGCGCGTCCAGTGCCACGAGGACACGGAGAAAGACACACGTGCACACACGAGGACACACAACACCAGGAAGACACAAAGACACGGAGGAACTCAAGGACACAAAGACACAAAGTCATGGAGAAACAAGGCCGTGAAGACACGGGGACATGGGGAAACACAAGGACACAAGGACACAAGGAAGTTCAATGCCAAGAGGCCACAAGGACGTGGAGAAGCACAAAAGGGCAGCCACGAGGACACACAACAACAGCGATGGCACCGAGAGGTGGAGAAACGGGAGAGCGCCCAATGCCACGAGGACACGAGGACATGGAGAAACACACGTGTGCAAACATGATGGTGTGCAAATCCACGAAGACACAGAGAAACATGAGAACACAACACGAGGACGTTCGACACCAGGAAGACACAAAGACCCGGAGGGACACAGGGACACAACGACACGAGGACACCAAGACACGGAGAAACACGGAGGCGCCCGATGTCGCGAAGGCGCCCGACGCGGCAAACACCAGGACGTGAGGACCCCAGCTCGCCTCGCGCCCACCCCGGCCCCCACGCCTCCCACGTCCCCCCGCCTCCCGCCTTCCCCGCGCCCTCACCTTCCTCGCAGAAGGGCCCGCGGTGGCCGGTGCCGGCGCAGTCGCAGCGGGGCTCCCCGCGGTGCAGGGCGCAGCGGCCGCCGTGGGCGCAGGGCGGGTGGTGGGCGCAGCGCTCGTCCCCGTCGCCCCGGACCCCCTGGG
>NW_020885732.1:8009-10039 GCF_003945725.1 Corapipo altera
ATCCCCCCGACGAACAGGTCGCTGGCCACGGCCATGTCGGGGCGCTTGGAGCGCACGGCGGCCGCCCGCGCCTCCCCGTCCACGGCCAGCGCCGCGTGCCGCGCGTGCCGGGTCAGCAGCACCGCGTGCCAGCGGCCGTCGCTGACCGGCGCCGGCGGCTCCAGTGTGGCGGGCTCGGCGCAGGCGATGGCGAAGCGCAGTCGTAGCCGCCCCTCGGCCACCAGCAGCTCCAGGAAGTCGCAGTTGCCGCCGTCGTCCAGGTACAGCAGCAGCGCCCGCGTCACGTTGGTCTTGAGGCGGAAGCTGAGCTGCCCCCCCGCGCCCGGCGCCCACCGCCCGTAGCGCGCCCACTGCCCCGGGGCGCCCCCGAACTCCAGCGCCGACCCCCAGGCGCGGGGCAGCACGAGGGACCCCAACGTCAGCAGCACCAGCCCCAGGCGGGCGCCCGAGGGGACGTGGGGACACGGGCGGGGGGCCGTGGTGGCCCGGGTGGGTGGGGGCGGTCGGTGGGACTCGGTCCCTGGGTGGGCGGCGCAGCCTCCCTTGGCCGCGGTGTCCTGAGGGACCCTCGAGTCCAAACACGCCGTGGAGCCGTGGTTGACCTTGGTCTCTTGGGGGTCCACTGGGTTGGCCACGGGGCCTTGGTGGACCTTCAAGTCTGTAAGAGCCACGGGGTCTTGGTCAGCCTGGATGTCCGGGTGGTCCATGGGGTCTTGGTTGGCCTTGGGCTCTCGAGGGTCCTCGGGGGCTTGGTTGGCCACAGGGTCTTGGTGGACCCTCCAGTCTAGACATGCTACGGGGTCTTCATTGACCTTGGCCTCTACAGGGGCCGTGGGGCTTTGGTTGGCCATGAAGTCCTGGTTGACCTTGGGCTCTCGGGGGTCCTCGCAGGCTTGGGAGGGCACAGAATCTTGGCGGACCTTCAAGTCTACACAAGCCATGGAGCCTTGGTTGACCTTTGAGTCCAACAGAACCATGGAGCCATCATCGACGTTGGGTTCTGGGTGGTCTGCGGGGTCCTGGTTGCCCACAGAACCTTGGTTGGCCACAGATCCTGGACAGACTTTAGTCTTCGGGTGGTCCTGGGAGCGCTGGTTGGCCACAGACCCCGGGTGGGTCACGGAGACCTGGCTGACCTGGGTCTCCAGGTGGTCCTCAGGGCCTTGGTTGGGTGTGGAGCCTTGGGAGACCTTTGAGTCCAACAGCACCATGGAGCCACCGTCGATGCTGGGCTCTGGGTGGCCCCGGGGGTCCCGGTTGCCCACGAAGCTTTGGTTGGTCACAGAGCTCAGGTGGGCCTCAGCCTCCAGGTGGTCCTGGGAGCCCTGATGGGTCACGGAGCCCAGGGGAGCCACAGAGCCCGGGTGGGCCCGAGTCGCTCGGTGGTCCTGGTTGACCGAGGAGTCCCATTTGGCCACGGATCCTGGAGTGGCCACGGGGCCCAGGTGGGCTTTAGTCTCTTGGTGGTCCTCAGAGCCTTGACGGACCACGGAGCCGTGGTGGGGCTCAGGGCCCAGCTGGGCTTTAGTCTCTCGGCGGCCCCTGGGCACCGGGTGCCCCTCGGCGTCCAGACGGGTCATGGTGCCTGGGGTGGCTGCGGAGCCTGGGCGGGTTGGGGCGGCCCTGGGGGGGGCCTGGGGGGGCCCGGCCACCCCCGTCCTCTCACAGCCGCATGGGTGGCCCCGGCGGGGGGTGACAGCCTGGCCGGGGGGTCCGGAGGCACCTGGGGGGGGAAAGAGAGTCAGGGAAGAGGCATCCGGGGGGACTCAGGTGTCCGGGGGGGCTCCAGGTATCTGGGGTGGGCTCAGGAGTCCGTCACCCCCCCCAGCCAGTTATCAGCCCGTTAATTAACCCGGTGATTGGGGGGGGTGGAGGGGGGTCGGTCACCGCGGCAACCCGGGCTCTGGCATTATGCAAATGAGCCCCCAGGTTATTTATAACACCCCCTCATTGGCTAATGGGGCTCATTAACATGCGCCGCATAATTAGCCAATCACATTAACTGCTGCACCTGCAGGGGGGGAGGGGGG
>NW_020885733.1:0-10036 GCF_003945725.1 Corapipo altera
GAGGAGGTGGGAAAAAAATTGCCTAATTAGGGGTAACGAGGAGGAGGGAAAAACAATAATTGCCTAATTAGGGGTAACGAGGAGGAGGGAAAAAAAATAATTGCCTAATTAGGGGTAACGAGGAGGGTGGGGAAAAAATTATTTGCCTAATTAGGGGTAACGAGGGGGCGGGAAAAAATTATTTGCCTAATTAGGGTAACGAGGGGGCAGGGAAAAAAATTAATTGCCTAATTAGGGGTGACGAAGGGGCGGGAAAAAAAATTAATTCCCTAATTAGGGGTGACGAGGGGGCGGGTTAGGGTTAGGTTTTGGGTTAGGTTTCGGCCTTGCATTTCGTTGTGTGCTTTGGCTAGGGCTAGGGTTAGGGCTAGGCGTGGCCCTAGATGTGTGCGTAGGTGTAGGGGTAGGGATAGGGTTAGGGTTTAGGCTAGGTATTGGCCTCTGATTAGGTCTACTGCTGTTTGGGGGTTTTTTAGGTGGTTGTTTTTGTGTTGTGGGAGGTGTTTGTGCTGTTATTTGTGTGGGGTTTTATGTATTTTTATTAATTTTTATTAAAAATTATTGTTATGTGTAATTCTATGATTGTCCACAAGGCGGCAGCAGTTCCATTAATTTTGTGGTGTAATTGCGCTTTTTTATCACTAGGTGGCGCAGGTGCGCATTTTTTTAATTGCAGCTCCTATATTTCGTCGGTAGGTGGCAGTATTTCATGTGAAATTCATGTGTAATTCCGTTTCTGTGTCACCAGGTGGCAGTGTTCCTATGCGGTTTTTTAATTATTGCGTTTTTGGTTAAAATGAGGTAGTTTTCTGTGCTTTTTGTGTTGAAAATTGGATAATTAGTTGCAGTTGGTTGTGTGAGTATGCGGTTAGGTAATTAGGGGTAACAAGGGGGCGGGGAAAAAAATTACCTAATTAGGGGTAGCGAGGGGGCAGGGAAAAAAACTAATTACCTAGTTAGGGGCAATGAGGGGGCGGGAAAAAATTAATTACCTAATTAGGGGTAATGAGGGGGCAGGGAGAAAATTAATTACCTGATTAGTGGTAACGAGTGGGCAGGAAAAATAATTAATTACCTGATTAGTGGTAATGAAGGGGTGGGAAAAAAATTAATTACATGATTAGTTGTAACGAGGGGGCAGGAAAAAATAATTACTTACCTGAGTAGTGGTAACGAGGGGTCAGGGAAAAATAATTAATTACCTGATTAGTGGTAATGAGGGGGCAAGGAAAAAATTAATTACCTGATTAGTGGTAACAAGGGGGTGGGAAAAAAATTAATTACCCAATTAGTGGTAACGAGGGGTCAGGAAAAAATTTCTTACCCGATGAGTGAACACGAGGGGGTTGGAAAAAAATTACTTACCTGATTAGTGGTAACGAGGAGGCTGGGAAAAAAATTAATTACATGATTAGTTGTAACAAGGGGGCGGGGAAAAATTATTAATTACCTGATTAGTGGTAACGAAGGGGTAGGGAAAAAAAATAATTACCTGATTAGTGGTAACAAAGAGGCGGGGAAAAAATATTTAATTACCTGATTAGAGGTAACGAGGGAGCGGGAAAAAATAATTAATTATCTGATCGGTAGTAACGAGGGGGCGGGAAAAAAATTTAACTAATTACCTGATCAGTGGTAACGAGGCGGTAGGAAAAAATTAAGTACCTGACCAGTGGTAACGAGGGGGTGGGAAAAAAATTACTTACCTAATTAGCTGCTAATTCATAATTAATTAGTAATTAGCATTTTTGATTTGTTGCACCTGAATTGATGGAATAATTGAATTAGGAGGGCTCATTAGTCCCTATATAGTATATATTAAAAAAAAAAAAACAACAACTCCTGTGCAGCAGTAGGGGGGCTGGGTTGCTCTCAGGGAGTAAATCTTCAATTTTTTATTTTTTTTTTTTTCTGAGATTTACTTCCCGCAAGCAAGCCAGCCCCTTTACTGCTGCTTTTTTAAACTAAAGTGAGCAAAAGAAAAGCAAGAAAAAAAAACTGAGAAATAAAAAAAGAGAAGAGACTGAGAGAAATAAAAAGAGACTGAGAGAAATAAAAAGAGACTCAGAGAAATAAAAAGAGACTGAGAGAAATAAAAAGAGAAGAGACTGAGAGAAATAAAAAGAGAAGAAACTAAGAGAAATAAAAAGAGAAGAAACTAAGAGAAATAAAAGCAAGACAAGAGAGTAAGAGAAAAGACTAAGAGAAGTGACTAAGAGAAATGAAATCAAGAGAAGAGAGAGAAGAGAGATGAAGATGAGCAAGGGAAAGAAGAGAAGAGAAAAAAGAGAAAAGACTACATGACAGAAAATAAAGACAGGAGCCAAAAAGGGGGAAAACCCCCCAAGAGGGGAAAAGTCCCCAAACCTTTATTGCAACTTTATTGAATGACTGCTTGTGACCTTGTGAAATTACACAAGGCTAGTATACAGGGTACAATACAGTTAACAATACAGGACAGCACACAAGTTAGTTCCAGTGCAGGACGGCACACAAGTTAGTTACAATAATGCAGGTTGGCACGCAAGTTAGTTCCAGTGCAGGACAGCATACAGGTTACAACAGTACAGGTTACAACAATGCAGGTTGGCACGCAAGTTAGTTACAATAATGCAGGTTGGCACGCAAGTTAGTTCCAGTGCAGGACAGCATACAGGTTACAACAGTACAGGTTACAACAATACAGGTTGGCACGCAAGTTAGTTCCAGTGCAGGACAGCATACAAGTTACAATAACACAGGTTGGCACACAAGTTAATATACAAGTTACAGCACTCCCTCAGGAGCGTGGTTCCTGGGAAGGTTCAAAAAAATCAAAAAATCAGCCTGCCTGACAAAACCTGGGTCCTGGGTCAGCCCATGCCCAAACAGTGGCGATGAACGTCGCCTCGCACACCGGCCGGGACCTAGGAAAAAAAACCCAGCCGGGGGAAAAAAAAAAATCCCCTAGCTGGGATTTTTTTATTCTACAGCTAAAATGGTGTAAAAAATCCTGAAAGAGAAACAAACACAAGGTTAAAATACTACATTACACACACCCAACCCCTCCATCACCACACCCTCACCCCTCCCTTGAGCCGCAAGCCAGCCCTGAATATCGGCGCACGCTCAAAATGCTGCCTCGGGAACGGGGTTCCCGGGGAGCCTCAAAAATCAAAAAAATACAAACACAAGGTTAGAATACTACATTACACACACCCATCCCCTCCATCACCACACCTCCACCATACCCCAAAGCCGCAAGCCAACCCTGAATATCGGCGCACGCTCAAAATGCTGCCTCGGGAACATGGTTCCCGTGGAGCCACAAAAAAAAAAAAAAACAAGAAACAAATTGCCAAGCCTGACAAAACACGCATCCCCTCACAGCATTACAAGACAGTATCAATGACAGAACATGTAAAGCAAAACAAAGTAAGGTACAAAGCTATACAATTCCTAACTGACACACGGCAATACAACACTATGACGTTCACATACAGAGCAACACAATTGCAAAGATACAAGGACACCAGACAGAACGCTACATGGCAATACAAGTGACATGACATAACAAGTGCTACACACAAAGGTGCAAAGACGTACAATTCCTGACACACGGAACGCGACGCTGTGACATTCAAGACACGGACTGATATGACTACAACTATACAAGTGTATGATACAGAGCAGTATGAGGCGGTACAAATGACAACATAAACGGCGACTGGACTCTGCCTATTCTACTTGAAAAATACAATAACTACAACTAAGAAGCAACCTGCAACACTAAATAAACATATACAATGCTATACGATGCAGTCCAGAAGTCATTGGGTGGAGACTCCCCGTGGCTCTCAGAAGTTTCCATCGAAGATCACTCGGCCGATCTCGCCCCGGTCGCTGTAAGTTCCAGGAAAACTGATGCTGTCTTTCACTGTGGGAATCTGAGTCTCCTTTGGGTGGCTGTAAGACAAAAGGGGAGGGACACTGAAGTGTGCCTTCTGTGACCTTGGACTTACCCCCTAAACCGAGCCTATACATTTTATAAGCCCAAAGACCCCTGACAAATGCCCATACCATAGACACTGTTTGCTACTCTGCCTAGCTGTGACTCTATACACCCAAGCAGGGCATCGCAAGACAACCCTGCTCACAGACTGTAAAGCCATCGGCTCAGTTGTCTAAGGTAAATGACATGTTGATGTCTGACTGAGCAATATTCTATCTACCCACTGATCCACGGAGCAGGGCAGAGCAGTTCCAGGCTGACCCCAAGTGAGACACCCTGCACCAGTGACAACACACACCATGTGACACAATTAAGAGACACAAAACATGGAGGAGACAGAGGACGTGACACAGACTGCAACTGCTCTGCCCTGCACACGTGAATCCAGTGATACAAAGTAAGCCCTTCCTTTGATGTGTCCAAATAACCTGTTACAAGATACCTGTTGCACCGGACTAATTTCAAAAATCCCTCCGGGCGATGCACATACTTGGACCGACTCCCAACCCCTCTCTGGGTCTTTGCCCTGCACTTATCTTGCCAAGAGCCGGGGATGTGAATCCATCTTTGATGTAGAGGAGAGCACCTCAGCTGGCTCAGAGGTTCCTGTCATCGTGAGAGTACTCCAAGTCAACTACAAGAAAGAAAACCAGAACCGATATGTCAGTTGTGTGCCATGGGGCTCGAACCCCAGTGATCCCCCTACTCACCATCACCGAGGCCCGGACCGGAGTCAGACACTGTGGTTGTCACCTTCCAGGATACCTGAGTGAGTGAGACACAACATTAGAAAGCATCTCTAAACCTGCAGTGGATCCCTGCTCCTCCTGCTGCCTCCCCGACTCACCTGGAAGGCTCCTCTCTCTTCAGCTGCTCCCAAGACCGTCCCTGCAAATGAAAGGGGTAAATGTTCAAACACTGAGCTCTCAAACATTTAGGGATGGCTCACAAGAAAAACCAAAAATCTGTAAAGTCCATCTGACTCCAGGCCGAAGCGTTGCTACACACCGGGAAGTGGACAGACGGTCGCTGCGAGACAACATGGACACGGAGGCTTGTGCTGATGTACTGCCTTGTACTGGCTATCTCGGCTCCTTCAGCTTGACCCCTTATCGGATGGACCTTCGGCACCTTCAGCACACGGGCAAAGGGTTGTGTATCACCTGGAAAAAAAATTAAACAGTTACAACATATATGCATAGATTGACCACACAGACAACATCCTAAAACTAACTCCAAACTCAGTTGGGGAGTAAAATTCTCACCTCGCTCGTCTCCCTGCTCAGCCACTACCCATCGAGACCGATTGGGCCCCATCTGGAAAATAAAGAACAAAAAGGCACAAGATAAAGGACTCTATGGCAAAAACTGACATCCTTCATCCAACACCTAACACAACCTTCTTCCCAGGCTGCTTCAACTTGTCTCGGTCTGGGGTACATTGTGTCCGCTTATCTGAAAAAAAACCAACAAAAAACAAAGGGTTAGTCAGGCCACCCACATGGTCACTGAGACCTTATCCACTTAAAAGAACTCATTTCCACTGAGCGAGTGAGAACTCTGACCGCAGCCTACAAGAACACAAATGACAACCCAGCTTTGAGGCCCTACTATCCAAGTACCATCAGCTCCACAACACTCGGCTATAATGATTGCACACAAGTTATGTACACCTGCTCCATCCGGCAGGACTGTACAGCCTTCAGCTTGACTGTCTGAGGTAACTGACATGTTGGTAGGAGACCCTGAGCAATATTCTATCTACCCACTGACCCACAGAGCAGGGCAGAGCAGTTCCAGGTTGACCCCAAGTGAGACACCCCGCACCAGTGACGACACACACACCATGGGACACAATTAAGAGAGGAAGGACACAAAACAGGGACGAGACAAAGGACGTGATACAGACTGGAACTGCTCTGCCCTGCACACGTGAATCCAATGATACAAAGTAAGCCCTTCCTTTGATGTGTCCAAATAACCTGTTACAGGACACCCATTCCACTGCACTAATTTCAAAAATCCCTCTGGGCAATGCACACACTTGCACTGACTCCCAGTCCCTCTCTGGGTCTTTGCCCTGCACTTATCTTGCTGAGAGCCGAGGATGCAAATCCATTTTTCATGCAGAGCAGGGGCACCTGGGCTCGCTCAGGGGTTCCTGGCATCAGGAGAGTACTCGGAGTCAACTGCAAGAGAGAAAACCAGACACAAGATCTGAGTAGTGTGGCACGTGGTCCCAGCCCCCATGATCCCTCTACTCACTGTCACCCAGGCAGGTCCTCGTGTCACTGGCTCTGACCAGACTTGGACAATGTGCTGTCATCTTCTGGGATACCTGAGCGAGAGAGAGACACAATTAGAGGGCATTTCTGAAGCTGAGGTGGATTCCCGCTCCTCCTGCTGCCTCCACGACTCACCTCCAATGCTCATCTGCTCCCAAAGGTTAGCTGGATGGCACCTGCAATCAAAACAGCTCAGTGCTTCGTTGTTGATCCTTTTAATACTCAGAGATTACCTACAAGGAAAGCTCCAGGGCACCGAACCGTGTCCGTCACCTCACTGTGAGTTGGCTTCGGTCCCGTGAGGCTGTGTACATCTCCTGCAAAAAAACCCAGAGGCAAATGTGAGTACTGAGATACTGCACAAGAGTATGCTGCTCCCATGGCAGTTTCTGTCTGACACCCCTTGACCGTGACCTCTTACAGGCAGGGTCCCCGTCACGTTGGACTGTACGTCAGAAGTCTGTGCACTGCCTGTAAAACAAAAAAACAAGGATGTACACAGATTCACCACAAGTACATCGCCTGCAAAAGAGCATCTAGTTGTGTCCTGCAGTCAGTGCTCACCTTCCTCACCGGGCTCACCTTCCCTCGGGTGCCTATCGTCTGCTGGGCCGAGGGTTCTGCACCTTAACAAAACAAAACAAAACAAAACTAAACCACCAAACCATCCAAATGATCAAGTAAACCTAGGGCCAAAAGTCATGTCTTGGCTCTGACCTCACATGAGAGCCCACCTTCTGACTGTGCTCCTCCAGCCTCTTCTGTTTATCTCTGCTTTACATCCAGTCCCTCTGATGCTGCAAAGAAATGAGTTACCAAAGTCAGCCATATAGACAGGAGGACCTTAGCTGCTGTACAATTCTAATTTCTCCTTACACAAGCCCTCTGGGGTCCAAAGACAACCTGCACAAAGAAACACTGACCTCACTTTAAGGCCCTGCCCTGAGTGGCTAAGCCTATCCACAGGGTAACTGGAAAGTCTCCTTTCTACTCCACCTACCCCCAACTCTACACTGCAGGACAGAGCAGTTCCAGGCTGAACACAAACTCCAAGGACACATTTCCAGACGAGTGCTGTGGTGCAACGAGGAGAGAGAACTCTGAGAAAGGAACGACGCCAAAACGGACATGCTGCCGCACGAGAAGACGGAGAATACGGCGAGACTGAACGCAGGAGGCTCTGAGGAGCCTGAAAAGACACTCTAACAGAACGGCCTGGGACAAGAACTGCCTACAAAATGGCTAAGACGAAGGGGAGAATCTTCTTGTTCACAATCTTCTTGGATTCTCACAAGTCCCAGGCGGTTACAAGGGATGACTGCATGGCACAGCCACCGATACAACCTGTAAGGAGGCTGTAAAAGACACCTGACCTGACACTTCTCAGATGCGATTCCGATGCACGTCCAAGCTAATGAGCCAAAGAACGGATGGTATGGGCACTGGGCTGAGCAGTGCAAAGGTTTAAGGCCCTAGGAATGATGCCTTGACATCTTCAATAAGACCTTTGAGGGCAGAAAGCAAAGACGTGGCCATTGTGAATTGTAAGACACGAGACACAGAGTGGACAAAGGACACGACACAGACCTGAACGGCTCTGCCCTGCACACCCTACTCCATGATGAAAAGTAAACTGCTCCTCCTATGTGTGCCAAGGGCCTCTTAGGGCAGACCCTTTCCCCTGTGCTCATTTGAAAATCCCTCCCTCCTAACCATAACATTAGACCCAGCTCTCATCCCCTCTCCAGGTGATAGTCCTCCACTTATCTTTCCCACAGCTGAGGATGTGAATCCATCTTGGATGCGAAGGAAGGACGCCCGGCTGGCTCAGAGGGTCCTATGATCCCTGACTCGGTTGCTGCGAGAAAGAAAACTGAAACGGAAGAAAGAGTTGGGCAGCTCGTGGGAGACAACCCTGCAATTGGCTACTCACCCTCCCCTGAGCTGAGAGGTTCACGGGCCACTGGCTCTGACCCCAGTCGGAGGCTGCTGCCGTCACCGTGTGCCATACCTGGGGGACTGAGAAAAAAAGTTACCTGGTGTTTCTGAAAGGAAGGGAGACCCCAGCACCTCCTCACTGCCTCCACAACTCAACCTCAATGCTCCTCCTTTGCCAAAGGCAGGCAGGGGGGCACCTGCAACTGGAAAAGGTCCAGCCTTAATTGATGACACTTGTAGGACTAGGAGATTACTCACAAGGACAGCTGAAGACCATCAAACCTAATTGGCAGATGGCTCCGGTCCTCTGAGGCTGCACACATTCTCTGCAAAGTAAAAAAGGCAAATGTATAGACTGTGATACTGCCTGAAAGGATGGTTTTCTTGGGGTAGCTCCTGCCTACCTCTCCTCCACAGTCACCTCTTACCCACAGGGGCCCTGAAGCACTGGACTGTCTGGTAGAAGGTGGCAGAACCCCTGGAAAGCACAAGAAACAAAGCATGTGCACAGATTCACCACAACACCTGCAAAAGACCATCTAGTCCTGTCCTGGAGTCAATGCTCACCTTGCTCACCGGGACTCACCCGGATCACCTCCCCTCTGGCACCTACAGTCTCCTGGGCCCAGGGCTCTGCATCTGAAAACAAAGAAAAACCAAACCCAAACAACAAAATCCTTAACACATCAAGTAAACGTGGAGCCAAAAGCCACATCTTTGTGCTGATATCAGGTGATGACCCACCTTCTTGCTCTGCTCCTCTGGCCTCTGTTCTGTTCAACTCTGCTTTACACCCTGTCCCTCTGACACAGTAAAGAAACCCCAACCAAAGTCACCCAGATAGATAGGGAGAGACAAAAGAGTCTCCTTTCTCTTTAGGCAAACCACCCAGGGTCACTGCCTGCAGCCAAAGACTGCAGCTGTAATTGCCCAGAATATCAGGGTGAAGCAGAGGAAAACTTAAGTGGCACATCTGAAAAGTCAGTGGGTGCCTTCACAGGCATTCTGGGGGCTGCTGGATACTCCTTTCCACCCATACTACCTTCAAAACACCCCTGGCAATTCCTAAGCTGGCACCCCAGCCCTCCCTCCATCTCTGGGCTGTAATCCTCCACTGACTACTTTCAAACCTGGGTGTTTGTAGCCATCTTCAACACAGAGCAGCTTCACCTGAGGACTCGATAACACTGGTGAAAAAATGCCAAGCTGCAGTTGAGATGATCAGGAGACCCCAAAAGATGCAAGGCTCCTAAGGAAAAGAAAAAAAGATAACACATTACAAAAGCACCTTACCAACACAGCACATAAAATTATTAACTTAAAAACCCTGCACTTGAGTGTAATCCTCTTCACTACCATATACAGCTCTGCTTCTTTGGATGCCAAAGATGATGCTTCAATAAAGCAGGAATAGCTTGAAAAATCCCATTCAATGAAAGAATGGGAGAGCTCTTTTCCCATTGAAGCCCGGCTGCTGGATGACCTCCCTGGGCAAAGGCTGGGGTTAATATACCCCTGACCGTGCCCACCTCCCTTCCCGTGAGGCCCCGGGGGAAAGGGAGTAGCCCAATCCCAGACGGTATAAAGGCTCTGGGAGCAGGAGCACCTGGTTTGCATCTCTGACTTAAAATCAGGATGGGTGAAGAGCCTGTCGCAGAAAGGGACTGTTAATGAGAACAGGTATTGTAGTCGGTATTGGATTTAGAGTTGGTATTGAATTGGGGCGGGAGCTGGAGCTGGACGGGCTAGAGAAGTGCGGCAGGGGCTGGAGCGGCGGGAGCTGGAGTTGGGGCGGCGGGGGTCGGAGTTGGGGCGGCGGGAG
>NW_020885734.1:0-10033 GCF_003945725.1 Corapipo altera
CCCACTCTCCCTCCCTCCCCACCCACCTCAGAGGCCCCTCTGTGCTGGGACCCCCGTGGGCAGAGATCAAGGACAGGCACTGAGCGGGGGCTCCCGGCACCTGACACAGCCTCAATTCTCCACTCACCTTTGGCCACATTTCCGCAACGCCTTCCATCCTTACGGGCCCCTGACCAGACACAAGAGACCATTGTGGGGCAGCTGGGAAAACATCTCAGGTCAATAACTTCACTGTTTGCCTTGGATTTTCCCCAGGAGCCGGCAGTGACCTGGAAGATTTTCCTTGTGCCCGTTTCTGCTTCGAGCCTCATTTGTTGGATAATTGAGGAACGTTAAATGAGGAGGGGGCCAGGGGAGGTGAAGACGCTCAGGAGGAGCATTTACAGCCCCTGCACCCCAAGGGGATTTGATTGCCTCCATCACAGGAAATTCTCTGGCATCCTTGGCACCTCTTCCAATGGGAGTTTGCAAGATCTTTCTCAAAGACATTCCTGTGTTTCCCTCTCTGCAGAAAACACCTCCAGAGGCTGAGGACTGCTGCCCCCTTCCCAATCCCACTGTCCGTGCCCTTATCCCCAGCAAGGAATCCCCAGCTGGACTCCACACCCTCCAATTCCTCACTCCTGGCCCCAGCCTGGAAACCCCCCGTGTGAGGGGCTCATCCTGGGGGCAGGGGAGGAGGGGAATGTGCCCCTCTGCTGCCCTCAGGTGAAACCTTACCAGCAGTGCTGCCTCCAGCTCTGGGGGCCCAGATCAGGAGGAATGGACCTGTTGGAGTGGATCCAGAGGAGGCCACAAAGATGCTCTGAGGGCTGGAGCCCCTGTGCTCTGGGGACAGGTTGGGACAATTGGGCTTGTTCAGCCTGGAGAAGAGAAGGTTCCAGGGAGGCCTTAGAGCCCCTTCCAGTGCCTAGAGGGGCTCCCAGAGAGCTGCAGAGAGATTTTGGACAAGGACCTGTAGTGATGGGAGAAGGGAGAATGGCTTCCCACTGACAGAGGGCAGGCTTAGAGGGATATTGGGAAGAAAGTTTTCCCTGTGATGGGGGAGGCCCTGGCACAAGTTGCCTTGAGAAACTTTGGCTGCCTCATCCCTGGAAGTGTCCAAGGCCAGGCTGGACGGGGTTTGGAGTAACCTGGGCTAGTGGAAAGTGTCCCTGCCCATGGCAGGGGGTGGCACAGGATGAGCTTTAAGGTCCCTTCCCACCTAAACCAATCCATGATTCCAAGATTCTGTGCTGAGACAAGGCAAGTCCCTGTCATGGGCAGCGACTGTAAACAAGTCCATTATCCCAGTCAAAACCAGGACAACAGGACAGAGACCTCCCGCTGAGTCTGGTCCCCTCCTCGTGCAGCTACTGAGGGACTCTGGGAAGCCGATGGCACCAGGGACTTGGGAAGGGAGACGTAAATGTGGGGAGAACAGGGTCCTCTTTTCTCCTCCCCTTTCCCTGTGTGAGTCACCACAACACCTCCCTGCGGGTCACGGCCTGAGGAGAATGGTCCGGCCCCAAATCCATTTGGAACCAGAGGGTGACAAAAATCCCACAGGAGGGACTGCAGGAACAAGAGGAATTTCCCCAGGTGCTCCCAGCCCTGCTCAGGGGGAAGGAAGGAGACAGTCCAGGGGGGATCAGCTGCACCTCAGGCACCCTGCTCACGTCTCTCGTCCATCTCTCTCTCAAACACCAAACTGGGGATATTTCCCTCTTCCAATGAGCTGCTGATTCTATACTTTGGATAGTCCAGAGTGGGACTTTTGGTGGTGAGGGGCTGTAAATGAGTCTTTCTTGAGCAGCTTCACCTCCCCTGGGCCCCTCCTCACTCAACGTTCCTCAATTATCCAACAAACGAGGCACGAAGCAGAAAGGGGCAAAAGGAAAATCTTCCAGGTCACTGCCTGGGGAAAATCCAAGGCAAACAGTGAAGTTATTGACCTGAGATGTTTTCCCAGCTGCCCCACAATGGTCTCTTGTGTCTGGTCAGGGACCCGTAAGGATGGAAGGTGTTGCGGAAATGTGACCAAAGGTGAGTGGAGAATTGAGGCTGTGTCAGGTGCCGGGAGCCCCCGCTCAGTGCCTGTCCTTGATCTCTGCCCACGGGGGTCCCAGCACAGAGGGGCCTCTGAGGCGGGTGGGTAGGGAGGGAGAGTGGGGTGGGAAGGTGCCATCCTGCTGAGGGCCAGCACTGGGCCCAGGGCAGGGCAGGGCCATCCCTGGGGACAGGGGCACTGGGGCAACTGTGTCCCAGGGCCAGCCCAGTGTGGAACCAGAGCCCTGCTGGGCTGCCAGTCCCTGGTCCCCCCTGCCTGGGCCAGCTCAGCAGAGCGGGGCCCGGCTGATGCGGGAGGACACGGTGTGCCCAGCTGGGACAGGGGCAGGGCCAGCAAAGGGCATCTGCCCCTCTGGGCTCTGCTCAGGGAGAGCGGGGCTGGACCTGCACCACTTGGGGGCTGCAGTGTCCACAAATGGGCTGGAGCCGGGCACTGCCACCACCCCAGCACTTCCCTGGGCCCAGCCCTTGTGTACCAGGGCCAGCATTGCCCAGTGCTCACCAGTGCCTGCCCAGACTGGAGATCCCAGTCACCCGGCTGTGCCCATTGCCCGTCAACCCCTTTATCTCCCAGCTCCCTGTTTCCCTGACCCCGGGGTCCTGGTGCCCCAAGAAGGGGGTCAGTGCCAGCCCCCCTTGCCCGCAGAGACTGGGGAGCATCCTCCTCTGTTACATGACGTACTACATGAGACATCACATTGTCCCAGTGACATCACATCTTTCCTGTGACATCACATCCTCCTCTGTGAATCACATCCTTCACATCCTTTGACATCAGATCCTCATCTGTGACATCACATTTTTCCTGTGACATCACAGCTTCCTGTGACATCACATCCTTCCTGTGATATCAGATCCTTCACTGTGACATCCCATTCTCTTCTGTGACATCACATCCTCCTCTGTGACAACACATTGTTCACAGATTGCCAGTGACATCACATCCTCCTCTGTGACATCACGTCCTATCTATGACATCACATCATCCCTGTAACATCATATCATCCCTGTGACATCACATCCTCCTCTGTGACATCACATCTTCCCTGTGCCATCACATCTTACCTCTGACATCACATCCTCCTCTGTTACATCACATCCTTCACATACTTCCTTTGACATCACATCCTTCTCTGTGACATCATATCCTCCTCTGTTACATCACATCCTTCCTTTGACATCACATCCTTCTCTGTGACATCACATCGTCCCTGTGACATCACATCCTTTTCTGTCACATCACACTCTTCACATCCTTCCTGTTACATCACATCCTCCCTGTGACATCACATCCTCCTCTGTGACATCACATCCTTCACATCCTCCCTGTGACATCACATCCTCCTCTGTGACATCACATCTTTCCTGTGAAATCACAGCTCCCCTGTGACGTCACGTCCTCCCTGTGACATCACATCCTCCTCCATGACTGTCGTGGTTTGAGACCCCTAGAATCCAATTCCTGGGTCCAAGCCCCCCTCCCACATCTCACCCCAGTGTGAGATGGTTTTCCCAGACACAACGCAAGACTCAATAGGGGATCAAGGGAATTATATTACAATCACTACACAAATAACTATTATAATACATCATATACATAATCCTAACTATCTCTCCTATGAGAAATCAGTATTTACATTGGATCAAATTTCTTCTCTCTCCAATAAACGTTCAGAAGGGAAGAAGCAAAAGATCCTTTCCACTCATGAGCAGCAGTGTCTCTCTTCTTCCATGCAGCAGCTGTAGCTGGATTGTTGTAGCTGGATTGTTGTAGCTGGATCTCTTTCCAATAGACACCAGAGGGGTCTCCTCTCACCCCTCTCGGCTCTTCGACTCCAATCGAAGGTCTCTCTCTCTCTTCCGTGGGCTGCAATAGCAGGAACAGGCTCGCCTCCCCATGTTATATCAGGAAGTGCAGGGGGCTTTGTGACGGTCCCTTTCCTCAGGGGATTCAAGCTCCCTGAGTCAGAACGTTAGGGCAGCTTTCAGCTGAAAGTCTTTGCCTCAAGTGGTCCATCAGAGCTCCTGTGCTCTGTCTCAGGTTGCCAGCTGGGCAGCAGCAGGGGGGGCGAGGCCCTCCTCCACATTCCTTCTGCCCGTCCCAGTCCAGCTCCGGGATGTCTCCGAGCTCTCAGTTCCTCTCTCTCCGGTGCTGCTGCATTCCAAGACTCCCCTCAAGTGGGAGTCCACCACCTCCTCCTCTCTGGGAGGTCTCAGAGGGGTTTTGGGGAATTTTGGATTCAATTCTTACCCCAAACTCTGTTTCTGGAGAGCTTAGTCTTGCTCTGTTGCCAGCTCTCTCTCTCCTTCAGACATCTCTCTGTCTCTCTGCTTAACTGCATGCTTGTTTCTGATCTCCTTGGCTTTCTGCCATAGTTTCTATGACCCCAGCCGGGGGCTGGGGGGCTGTGGCCCCCCAGTGGGGCTCCTGCCCCCTCTCCTCATGGCTTCAGAATATGGTCACTGCTTCTCCAACAACTATATCATCCTCCTTTCCCAGTCTGATGGGATATGTTTAATTTTGCAGGAGTGCTGACTGGGTCAACAACAAGAGAGACACCACCCCCTCAGGGGTTACCATTTTTAAAACTCCAGGGGGAAAACTACAGTGACATCACATCTTTCACATTCTTGCTGTGACATCACATCCTCCTCTGTGACATCACATCCTTCCTGTGACATCACAGCTCCCCGTGACATCTCATCCTCCTCTGGGACGTCATATCCTTTCTGTGACATCACATCTCTGCTATGACATGACGGCTCCCCTGTGACATCACAGCTTTCCTGTGATGTCACCTCCTCCTCTGTGACATCACATCTCCTCTGTGACATCACAGTTCCATTGTGACATCACATCCTTCCTGTGATGTCCTCCCTGTGACATCACACCTCCTCTGTGATGTTGCATCCATCGTATTACATCACACCTCCCCTGTGACATCACAGTTCCCCTGTGACATCAAATCCTCCTCTTTGATATCACATCCTCCCTGTGACATCACATCCTCCCTGTGACATCACATTCATCATATGACATCACATCCTTTCTGTGATATTATAACATCCCTCTTACGTCACGTCCTTGTCGTGACATCAGATCTCTCCTGTGACATCACATCTCCCCTGTGGCATCACATCTCCCCTGTGACATCAAAGCTCCCCTGTGACATCACATTCATCACTGTGGGGACTGTGGGGGACTGGGGGGCACTGAGAGTGACTGGGGGGGACTGGGAGGACTGGGAAGGATTGAGGGGGACGGGGAAGTGACTGGAAGAGACTGGGTGAGACCAGGGGGAACTGGGGGGGACTGGAATAGGGGATGTGGTGATGTCATGGGGGCATCGTGAGGTCATGGGGGCATGGGGATATCACAGGGAAACGCCCTGATGTCATAGGGGAACATGGTGATGTCATAGGGAATGTGGTGATACCATTGCAGGCACGGTGATGTCACAGGGGACCATGGTGATGTCATAGGGGAGCATGGGGATGTCATAGGAGAACGTGGTGATGTCTGAGAGGAACGTGGTGATGTCACAGGGAGCATGGTGATGTCATAGGGAAGATGGTGATGTCATGGGGAATGTGGTGATGTCACAGAGGGCAGGGTGATGTCATAGGGAAGATGGCAATGTCATAGGGGAGCATGGTGATGTTATAGGGGAATGTGGTGATGTCATAGAGGAGTGTGCGGATGTCATAGGAAACGTGGTGATGTCACAGGGGAATGTGATGATGTCATAGGAGAACACGGTGATATCATAGGGGAACGCAATGATGTCACAGGAGAATGTACTCATGTCATAGGGAGTGTGCTGATGTCATAGGGGAACATAGTGACATCACAGGGGAACTCACTGACATTTGGGGGTAGCTGTGTGATGACATCACTCTGTGTGTCGATGACATCAGCGCAGTTGTCGATGGCATCACGGTGACGTCACGGTGACATCACCCAGGTGCAGATCGACACCCTGAACCCGCAGTGGAGCTCCTCGCTGGCCCTGGGGGTCATGGGGACGCCCCTGGGCCCTCCCCCCCCCCCCCCTGTGCCCCGGCCTCAAGCACCTGGTCTGGAATGGTCAGAGAACCCCCAAAATACCCCCCCAACCCCCCCCCCCCGGGACCCCCAAACCACCCCCGGCATCTCCAAACCTCTCCTGGGACCCCCAATCCCCCCGGGACCCCCAACATCCACCAGGGACCCCCAACCCCCTCCACCCCCATACTGGATCCTGCAGAGGAGAGGGGGTCTTACACAATGCCAGGAAGGTCAGGGGGACCATAAAAAACACCCCCTGAACCCGCCCCAGGTGCCCCAAACCACCCCTTGGACCCCAAACTAACCCGACCCCCCTGGGACCACCAACATCCACCAGGGACCCCCAAGCCCCCCCACCCCCAGCCTGGATCCTGCAGAGGAGGGGGGTCTTCCACAACGCCATAAAGGTCAGGGAGCTGCCTTGCTCCCAACGCTGAAGAAACAAATACCTTGCTGCTTAAAGATGCCAAGTCTCTGAGCAGTTCTGTCATTCCAAGGTTTTTCGGCATCAGTTCATATCCCCCCTTGGAGTCTGTTTTGCCTGTGAAGGTGATCAGGAAGTGACCTCTGCCAGCTCTTGGCTCATGAATCCAGGCAGGGCCAACCTGCTGTCTGTGCCCGGTGACTGGACCTGGTGACAGTGATGGAACTGAGCACAATGATCCTCCCTCCCCTCCCTGGGTG
Organism: Corapipo altera; assembly: GCF_003945725.1. Taxonomy (NCBI): domain Eukaryota; kingdom Metazoa; phylum Chordata; class Aves; order Passeriformes; family Pipridae; genus Corapipo; species Corapipo altera. The sequence goes on from NW_020885734.1 coordinate 6,782, forward strand.
CTGCTGGATAGACCTGGTGTCTGAGCTCAGAGGGTAGACCTGGTGTCTGAGCCCAGCGGGAACACCTGATCCCTGTCTGTGCACTTGTCACTTGAGGGGACAGGCATCCCTCTCGTGCCCAGTCCTTCAGCCCCTCTGCCACCCACCACCACAGCAATAATTCCTCCCATCAGACCCCAAAGCCAAACCCCAAAGCCGCCGAGCGCCGGCAGCGCCGGGAGCCAGACCCGGCAAAGGGCTCCTGCCCCTGCGCTCTCCCGGCGGGCGGGAGAAGCCGTGCCTGGAGTCACTCGCTTTGCACTGGTCTTTACTGCCTCTGCCCCTTCCCACCACCCCACCTGCTTTTTGACAAACCTATTTCTTGATCCTGAAATGCGGGGCTGGGGCGGGATGGTGTTGCCAGGTCTTCCCAACTCCTTTTGTTTCTCAGCTCTGCCTGGCTCCGGGGCACGACTCGGCCTTCGGCTCTCCCTGGCTCTTTTTGGCCTTCGGGTCTCCCTGGCTCCTTCCAGCCCTCAAGAGTTCACAGTGACATTGCGTTTGGGTCCTTTGATATCAGCCCAATGCTGCTCGTCTGTGGCACAGTGGGGCCTCCTGGAGCCATAGGGACATTGGGACACTCCAGGGACACATGGAATCAAGGTTGCCCCTTGACCCTACAGAACCTCCTGGTGCCCTGGGACACCTCAGACACTTCCTGGCCTCTGGATGGCAAGGAGGAGCCTGTGACAATGCAGGGCCACAGGGACCCAAAGGCACCCTGTGACACTGGGGCACCTCGTGGTTATCGGTCTCTTCCGACAGTTCTGTGCAACCACAGAGAGGCAAAACAGTAGAGCCTGAGCGTGTTGATCCAAACTATTCCCATCTCACCTGAAGATGTCCCTGCTAACAGAGGTCCTGTGTGTTCCCTCTGCTCTCTGGGCACTTGAATCCTTTGAGAGCTGCCCATCACTCTGGTAGCCAAGAGCACAGGGCAGGGGATCCCCTGGAGGGGGAGCAGAGACATCTTTCCTAGATCACCTTGCTCAGAGCCCCATCCAAGCTGACCTTGAATGTTTGCAGGGATGGGGCATCCACCACCTCCCTGCACATGTCTTCCTGTGTTTCATTTCCATCATCAAATATTTCTTCCCTCTCTCTAGTTTGAACCTCCCCTCTTTTAGTTTAACTCCCTCACCCCCTGTCCTACTGAACCCTTTGCCCACATGTCTCTAAGAAGCTGCCTTGAAGTACTGGAAGGTCCCAGGGAGGTCTCCCCACAGCCTATTCTTCTGCAAGTTGAAGAGCCCCCACTCTCTCAGCCTGTCTCCATCAGGGAGGTGCTGCAGCCCTGTGATCCCCTTGGTGGCCTCCTCTGGAAGTCCCCCAAGAGGTCCGTGTCTTTGCTGTGCTGAGGAGCCCATGGAGCTGCAGGAGATGCCAGGGTTGGCAGGGGAATCCCCCCAGACCATTGCTGTGGCATAGGATTTGCCATATGCAGGATGGAAAAAGTCCTGTCAGAGATGGACTGGTGAGGAGAAAGAGGAAAACAGCTCAAATGTTATAGAAACAGAAGGTTTTAATGTGGTTTAAACAGGTTTCAAAATGGCTTTTTGTATTTTCTTCTTCCCGACACCCCCTGTGAGGGACTTGTCTTTCATACAAGGTGTCCTGGGAAAGTGTTCTGAGGTGTTTCTTACTGGTCCTTGTTAGCCCCTTCCTGTTGGCTGTTGACCCCTTCCCTCATTGGTTTTTTCTGTGCCCCTGAACTTGTGATTGGCCCCCTTTTGACCCTCCTAAAAGCTTTATAAACCCCTTCCCCCCAATAAACTTTCTCTTTCGTCCGTCCCTTCCTCGTGGTCTGTGTGCTCCTTGTGGGGCCATGTGCTGGGGCGGGGGGAAGGGCATTCACCTCTCAGGTAATGGGGCTAGCAGCCTAAGGCCTGGAGGTCTCCCCCATCCCACTAATCCATCCTACATTGCCATTGTGGGTGGGTGCATTGCAGACAGCCAGAGGAGCCCAGAGCTGGAGGCAGCACTGCAGGAGGGGTCTCAGCTGAGTGGAGCAGAGGGGCAGAAACCCCCTCCCCTGCTGCCCACGCTCTGGGATGAGCCCAGGACACGGGGGGTTGTGGGCTGTGAGCTCCCATTGCTGACTCCCATCCTGCTTTTCATCCCCCACTATCCCCATGGCCTTGGATGCAGGGCTGCTCTCCATCCCTTCAGCCCCGAGCCTGTCCCTTGAGATCTGGGGGCATTTGACACCCCCTGGCTCCTTTGATCCCCTTTCCCATTCCTCCCAGAGCCCAGGGAAGGACTGAGGGGCCTTGGCTGATTGTCCCTGACCCTCCCCTGCCCCGACACCAAGCTGTGCTCCTTGGAGACGGTGCTTGGACAGCCCGAGTCAGACCCTGTTTCCTGCTGTGCCCCCAAACCACTGAGTTCCCCAGGGGACGTGGGAACACACATGGACACGGGAAGGCACCCGTGGATGTGGGAACACACCCACACAGACAGTCACAGAGCATTTGTTTTGCTGCAGGGGTTTATTGATTCTTGCAGGGAAATTGCCAGGGCACCCAGGGGATCAGGGGGGTCCTCCAGGGATGATCATCTCCTCATGCCGCTGGAGGGGGACAGGACACGGGTGTCACCACCACTTCCAGTCCTGAAAGACAGAGCCCCAAAGGTCACCCCCGGTGTCCACATGGACATGGGAGGGGCCTTGTCCCCACCCGTCTGTCTGCAGGGAGCTGGGGCAGGAGAAGGGAATTGGATGCTGAGATCCATGTGGCCCCAGAGCCCCTGAGCCCGGGATGCTCTGACACCTCCCCGAGCCCCTCCCTGCCCTCCCGGTGACCCTGGGGGTCTGCAGAGCCCCCAGTGCAAGGCAAGGCTTGGGGGCAGCTCTGTCCAGCTGCCCCGGGACACGGAGCAGGGACAGCCCCCTGCGTGTCCCTCTGCTGTCCCCAAGCTCTGCCCACTGCAGAGGGCTCAGGGACCCCCCAGGGCCCTGCCAGGTTCTTTTGGGGGGCTGAGGACCCTCTGATATTTCTCACCTGGACATGCAGAGAGGCAGCCGAGCGTCACTGGCGCATCAGCTCCACCTGGTCAGCCACGGGGGGCTGGGGACAAAGGAAAAGTTGGAGACACACTGGGATGTACTGGGGCAAACTGGGCTGGACTGGGGCACACTGGGCTGGACTGGGACACACTGGGATGTACTGGGACACACTGGGATGTTGGGGAGGGTCGTGGCCATGAGAGGGG
>NW_020885735.1:0-4695 GCF_003945725.1 Corapipo altera
CCAGGGATGGCTCAGGGGGTCCCAGGGATGGCTAAAAGGTTTCCAGGGATGGCTCAGGGGGTCCAACTCGGGCTCTGTTTGCAGGTGGAGAGCTCTTCATGCAGCTGGAGCGGGAGGGAATCTTCCTGGAGGACACGGCCTGGTAGGGGCGGGGAGGTGGTAGTGGTGGGCATGGAGAGGGGAGTGGGCACCCCAACACCGCTCTCAGCCCCCCCCATCCCGCCCCAGTTTCTACCTGAGTGAGATCACGCTGGCTCTGGGTCACCTGCACTCCCACGGGATCATCTACCGGGATCTCAAGCCGGAGAACATCATGCTCAACAGCCAAGGTGGGCTGGGGGGGGTCTAGGGGGCTTGGGGGTTCTCCAGGGATGGTGCTGACTGACTTCCCCCCCTCATCTCCCTCAGGACACATCAAACTTACGGATTTTGGGCTGTGCAAGGAGTCGATCCACGACGGAGCCGTCACCCACACCTTCTGCGGCACCATCGAGTACATGTGAGGGGGATGCAGCACTTGGGGGGGCGCGGGGGGGTGTCTGCCGTGGCCCCCCGCGCGCTCAGGGACCCCCCCTGCTCCTGGCAGGGCCCCCGAGATCCTGGTGAGGAGCGGGCACAACCGGGCGGTGGACTGGTGGAGCCTGGGAGCCCTGATGTACGACATGCTCACCGGATCGGCAAGTCCCGCTCCTGCTCCTTCCTCCCCGGGGGCCTGGGGGGGTCTGACAGGTGGAAGGGGGGGGGGTCCTGAAGGTGGGTGGGGGTCCTGGAGAGGGCTCCCTGCCAGGAGGAGCCAGGGCTCCCTGATACTCACGGGATCAGCAAGTCCCACTCCTGCTCCTTCCTGCCTGGGGGTCATTGGGTGAGGGGTCCCGGAGGTGGCTTGGGGGGTCCTGGGGGTGGGTGGAGGGTCCCCACCCGGGTGACCCTGAGCCTTCCTCACCCCCCTGGCTTTCCCTCACCACGTGGTGCCTCTCTCAGCCCCCGTTCACCGCCGAGAACCGCAAGAAGACCATCGACAAGATCCTCAAGGGCAAACTGGTGCTGCCGCCCTACCTGACCCCCGACGCCCGCGACCTCCTCAAGAAGGTGCCCCCCCCAAACCGACCCTCGCCTCCTCCCACCCTTTATTTGAGCAGATTCCACCAAAACACCTCCCCCATTCCCCTCTCCAGCCCCTGTTTCTCTTCCATCCCTATTTCTCTTCCAGTTCCTCAAGCGAAACCCCAGCCAGCGGGTGGGGGGTGGCCCGGGGGATGCGGCCGACGTGCAGGTACAGGGGCGGGCAGGGGGTGGGTGGGGGGGTCGGGTGTGACCCCCCCCCCCCAGTCCTGCCTGACACCCCCCAGTCCCACAGAAGCAACCCTTCTTCCGCCACATCAACTGGGAGGACCTGCTGGCGCGCAGGCTGGACCCCCCCTTCAAACCCTGCCTGGTACGGAGGGCGGGCAGAGGGGGGGGGGGGAGGGAGTGTTTTGGGGGGCTCCCATGGGAGCACCCACCGTGTCCCCACAGCAGTCAGAGGAGGATGTGAGCCAGTTCGACACCCGCTTCACCCGCCAGACCCCCGTCGACAGCCCCGACGACGCTGCCATCAGTGAAAGTGCCAACCAGGCCTTCCTGGTAAGGGGGGGGGCACAGCCTGGGGGGGCAGGGGCACCCCCAGCACCCCCAGCCCCCCCGCTGACCCCCCTAAAACCCGCAGGGTTTCACCTACGTGGCCCCGTCAGTGCTGGAGAGCATCAAGGAGGGGTTCTCCTTCCAGCCCAAGGTGCGCTCGCCCCGACGCCTCAACAGCAGCCCCCGCACCCCCGTCAGGTACTGGGGGGGCAGGGAGGGCTCGGGGGGAGAATGGGGGTGCTGAGGGGGATGGGGGCATCAGGGTGGGCACCCAGGGGTGGACAGGAGGCAGTGCTGGGGCTGCAGTGGGGGGGTGCATAGAGGCTGTGGGGGGGCTCAGCATCCCCATCAGGTTCCTGCCCCATCCTGGGGGCACGAGGGGGGACTGGGGAGGTGGTGGGGTGGGGCTACGGGGTGTTTTGGGGTGGGGGCATCAGTGTGGGCACCAAGGGGGAAAGAGAGTGGGTGGGGGTCCAGTGGCAAGGTTCATGGAGTATGAGGGGGGCTTGATGCCCTCGGGGCTGGGGAGGGGCACTGGCTGTGCCCCCCGTGGGTGCCCCTCTCACCACCCACCGTGTCCCCCCCCAGCCCTGTGAAATTCTCCCCGTTCGAGGCATTCAAGCCGGTGGCCTCGGGGGACCCCATGGAGCTGGGACCCCCCCAGACCCCCCCGCCCGAGGGCACGGCCCCCCTGCCCATCAAGCCCTCCGGGGGGGCCAAGAAGCAGAAGGGGGGCCGGGGCCGGGTGCCCAGGTAGGGGTGGGGGGGGGGGGGGGGGGGAGGGGGGGGCCCGGTGCCCCCCACGGGGTGGGGGGGACCCCACGGTGCTGCTGTTGCTCCGGGGGGTTCACCCCCCCCATCCAGCACAGCCCCCTGCCTGCCGGGCTGGGGGGTACATGGGGCCCGCCCAGGGGTGTGGCCCTTGGGGCGTGGCCTTTTGGGGTGTGGCCCTTGGGGGCGTGGCCCCGCTGCTGGATCTGTGCCAATTAAAGGACTTGCTGAGGCCGTGATGGTCCCTGTGCTGCCCATGGGGGGCCTGGGGGGGCCCATGGCGGGGGGGGGGGGGGGGGGAAGGTTGCCCTGCCAGGGTGGGGCCCAGGCTCCACCCCCTGTGTGATGCCACACCCCTTTTGTGCCACACCCATTTCCCAGGCTTACCCGGGCAGCCAAAACTGGGCAGAGCTGCTCTTTATTGGCCGGTGCCCAGGCCTGTGCAGCCAATCGGGAGCCTCTGCTGGGGGCAGAGGAGGGGTCCCTCTGCTGCCAGGGCAGTGACATCGCGAGGAGGTGACATCCCGGGGGCGGGGGGTGACATTGCAGGACAGGGGTGTCAGAACGACGTGACATCACAGGGCGGTGACATCACTTTGGAGGGGTGACGAGGTGACGTCAGAGGGTGATGACATCGCAGGACAAGGATGTGATGTCGCAGGGTGGCGACGTCACGGGGCGGCGGTGACTTCACACGGCGGTGACATCCCAGGGCGGTGGTGTCATCACGGGATGGCGACGTCACGCGGCGGTGCTGACTCGGCAGGGTGGCAACATAACAGGGTGGCAACATCACAGGGCGGTGGCATCTCACGGCAGTGGCGACACGGGGTGACATCATGGGGTGACATCGCGGGGTGACGTCACGGGGTGACGTCACAATGCGGTGACGTTTGGCCGCGCGTCCTCCCAGGCCGCCGTCCCCGAGAAGGGGTGCAGGTCACTGAGCAAGGCCTCGGCGCTGCCCCCCGCCCCCTGCCCCCCGCTCGGGGGGCTCTCCCCACCCTCCAAGGCCAGGGATGCCTCGGCCTCCTGCTCATCCTCCTGCTCATCCTCCTCTTCATTCGCCGCATCCCGCTCTTCCTCCTCCTCCTCCTCCCGCTCCGGCCTCCTCTCCAGGCTCCAGGGCATCAGCTCCTCGTCCTCGTCCCTCCCGGCCACCTCCGTGTCGCTGTCCCCGGGTGCCTCGCCGGGGTCCCCCAGCGCCCGCAGCCGCTGCCACCGTCCCCGCAGCAGCGCCAGGGCCCGGCGACCCAGCGGCCAAGGGTGGTACTGGCCGGCCGAGAGGCGGCACAGGTGGTGCCAGGCCAGCGCCAGGCACAGCGCCAGGCACAGCAGGACCCCCACCAGGGCGCCCACCGCCCGGTCGCTGCGGGCCCCCGCGGGGTCCCCGGCGGCCACCGGCCCCGCCAGCGCCAGCAGCAGTGGGTGCCACCGAGGGCCAGCCTGAGGGCGAGGGCAGGGGTCACCTCCCTGTGCCTGGCACGAGGCCCCGGCCTTCCCGGAGCTGGGAAGGGCCTGGGGCAAAGGGCAGCGGGGACAGGGGACGAGGGACAGGGAGGTGGGAGGTGACCCCCGCGGCGGGGACGGGAAGCCGTGGGCGGCGGGTGCTGTGGCACCTGCAGGTGCTGGGGCAGAGGAGCCGGGTCCTGCCGCCCCACGTGGCTGCACAGCTTCCCCCCCGCCCCCCCCCCCCCTCCCCCCAGGGCTGCAGCCCCACCGAAACCCCCCCCCCAAAGCTCTAGGGTCCCCCCCAAACCCGGCATTCACAGCCTTCACCGGAGACCCCAACACCCAACCCCACCGTGACAACCTGAGCCAACCCCATCATGCTCCCCTGAACCCCCCCACCTGCCCCCCAACCCCACAGTGCTCCCTTGAACCCCCCAACCTGCTCCCCAACCCCACTCTGCTCCCCTGACACACCCAACATGCTCCCCAAACCCACAGTGCTTCCCTGAACCCCCCAACCTGCCCCCCAACCCCACCATCCTCCCCTGACACACCCAACCTGGTCCCAACCCCACAGTGCTCCCCTGAACCCCCCAACCCCACAGTGCTCCCCTGACACACCCAACCTGCTCCCCAGCCCCACTGATGTCCCCTGATCCCCCCATCCTGCCCCTCAACTACCCCATGCTCACTTACCTCCCCACCTGCCCCCCCAAACTCACCACAGTACCCTGACCCCCCCAACACACACCTCCAACCCCACTGTGCTCCCCTGAACCCCCCAAACCTCCCCCCAACCCCTCCATGCTCCCCTTATCCCCCCACCTGTACCCCAACCCCCATACTACCCTG
>NW_020885735.1:9695-10024 GCF_003945725.1 Corapipo altera
CCCCATGGGGACCCCCACACCCAGGGACCCCACACACAGTCCCCATGGGGACCCCCACACCCAGGTACCATCTTTTGCCCAAGGATGGGCAAAAACACCCAAAGGGACCCTCACCCAGGTACCCAGGGTTTCACCCAGGGACCCCACACAGACCACGTGGGAATCCCCACACAGCCCCCATGTCCTGCCCAGGGACCCCACACAGCCCCCTATGGGGACCCCCCTCAGACACCATGTCCTGCCCAGGGATCCACCACAAACCCCATGGGGACCCTCACCCAGTTACCAGGGACAACACAAACCCCATGGGGACCCCCCCATCCAATCCC
>NW_020885736.1:0-10012 GCF_003945725.1 Corapipo altera
CAGTGGGACACCTCTGGCAGCCTCTCCCAGCTCGGGAACCCTCCAGTTTGCAACACTCCAAAGACCCTCACTGATGCCCAGGACAATTCTGATCCCCCTCAACAAACACTCCTCCAGCTGGGACCCTTGTCTGCTGGGAAACACAAAGGGATTTGTGGCAGTGTTTCCCTGACAACAGAGAATTTGGGAGGGGGACCTTTCCACACTCAGCTGTTGATGTGTCCACACATCTCTGCCTGGGTGTAGGTGTGAATTGACTGTGGTGTGAATATTGTTGTTTTGAATCTCTAATTCAGTCACTGTTAAAATTGTAACACATGCTATTGAATCACCTGATAACTGTTCAACTGTTCAATGATTAAATGCTACTAATGTCTTTTGCCCCCTTGTCTTTGGATCCAAATCCTTTGCACCCTGACCCTCTTGCATCCCAAGGTTCTGTGTAAATCGTTCCCTTTCATCAAAAGATATATATTTTTCGTGACTTCCACTTTAAAATCTTCTTCCTTAGCTAAACTACAAAACAACTCCAATTAGCTGTAGTAGTCTTGAAGACTTGAAGACAATTAAATAAAAATAAATAATTTGTTTTTCAGTGTTTTAATGGATCCCACAGTGTGTTTGGAGCTGCATCAGCTGTCAGTCCAAGATGGGCCATGTCAGAACTGGTGAGGTTGGGGGGTGAGGAGCAAGGTTGATCATCCAGGGTCAGTCTGGATCTCCTGAGGAGACACTCAGAACCAAGATCACTTGGAGAACACCTCTGTCACCTCTTCTCTGAACTGAAAAATATCCATCATTGAATTAAAAAAAATACAAACTTTGAAGACTTGTTTTGAAATTACCTTGAAGACAATTAAAGAAAGACAAAGAGATCCTGAGGGATTTCGGCATTTTAATGAGCCCCACGGTGTGTTTGCAGCCCAGCCCATGACCCTGAGATACTGAAAGAAGATTGAAGCAGCTGCTGAAGAAGTCAGAAGCCAAACTGCAAGTGCCTTGAAGCATTGCTGGGCCCCACTGAGGGCAGGCACTGCCAAAGCCTCCCCAGGGACTCCTTGGAGCAGCTCCTTGGAGGCCAGGAGTGCAGGCAGACAAAGGCTCTGGGCAGGCCCCTGCAATGCTGAGCAAAGCCTGCCTTGGTTTTGTGGAGCACAAAGGCCAAGGCCTGAGCCCCAGGCCCTGGCCCAGCAGATCCTGTCCCTCCCGGCTGGCTCAGGGCTGTTTGGGGGGCACTGGGATGGGAGGGGAGGAACAACAAAGGCCCAAAACTGAGCAACCCCTGTCAGGCTGCTGAGGGAGGGGCGAGGCAGAAACCAAGTGCAGAACCTGCCAGGCAAGTTGGTTGTGGTGGCCTGAGTGGCAGAGGCAGCTGTCAGAGGCAAGGAGACAAAGGCCTGGGTGCCTTTGGGCCTTGCAGCCCTGCCAGAGCCCTTGGCCATCTCTCCTGCAGGCTGTCCTGCCCTGGCCCTGCTGCTGCTCTGGCCTTGCAGGCTGCACACACCCCTCCTTCTTTCCCACTGGGCCCACTGTGACATGCGGGGTCTCTTTGGAACCAAAGGATCTCTGAGATATCTCAAAACCTCCTGGAACCAAGGGGCCACTCTGCCTCCCCAGAACTCCATGGAATCAAGCAGAGCCACTGCCTTTCCCCCGCCGCCACAGGGACCGGAGTCGCCGGCTCTGCCTCGCTTGGACACCTCTGGAGTCAGTGTGTTCTTGGGCAGCACAACTGATCTCAGACCAGAGAGTTTCACAGATTTGGCTTTACCCCCTCTCTCCCATGTTTTTTTTTTTTTTTTGTTCTTTGTTCATTCAGGAGGAAAAGGGGGAAGGGAGGCACCTGTTGATCCCTTTTCTCACCTGTTTACAAAGGGGAGTTCGGGCAGAGGGGGAGAGGAGACAATTTCCCTCTCTGCTGTTGCTTTGAACTCTTCTGTTGGTATTGGTGGTTTTGCTGCTATATTTCTTGTCAGTAAACTCTTATTTTTTCACTTATACCTCCTTGTATTTTGTCTCCCTGTACTGGTGGGAAATAAAAGGGGAGCAAATTCATTTTATTGGAGTTCCCACCCCAATATGTGTCCTTAAACCAGGACAGGTTGCTCAAGGTCTCCCTGAAATTTGGCATCATCCACAAAGGACTTGAAAATGCATTTTGTCCCCTTGTACAGAAAGATAATAAGATGTTCTATAGTGGTTTTCAAGGGTTGGTCACTGAGGGGTTTCATCAGGAAGTTACTGCCAAGAGGACTTTGTACCATGGATTTTATTTGACACTCTTCATTCAGCTAACTTCCCACCCACCACATCTTCCACTTCTTCAGTCCAGCTCTCACCAATCTGTCTTTTGGAGAGCACAGGAGACCATGTCAAGGGCCTTGCTGAAATCTGGGCACACAACATCCCTTTCTTTTCCCTCCCACGGGGTTTCTGCAATCCCTGCCTTGTCCTTCCCATGCCTGGCAATGGCTGCAGCAGGACTTGCCCTATCCTTTTCCCTGCTGATTCTGAGCAGTGTGGAACTCTGCCAACCCTCCTTGCTGCCCTGTTTGCAGACTGGTTCCATGTCTGCCTTTGCCAAGGCCCCAGGAAGCTCTGGGATGGCTCTGGCCTTTCCAAGGGTTTGGGAGAGGTCTCCCAGTGACACTGCCCAGCCTTCTCAATAGCCCTGACACCAAAATCTTTTCCATAGCCCACACTTTCAGTTTAGTGTCCAGGACACAACACAAGTTGTTCTGGTGGTTCTGGAGAATGAGAAGGGATTTCTTCCTCGAGGCCAACCCCTCCAATTGGATTTGAGTGCAGCTGAAAGGTTTCCTCAGCATTTTCCCCAGTACCTCTCTGCCCTGAAGGTTTGTGGCCATCAGGCTGGAGCTGAGGGGGTTGGGCAGGTGCCTGAGGAGAGGATAGAACAAGGGCTGTGTCCAACTGTGCCAGGAGGGCTGTGCTGGGCAAGGATGAGGAGGCTGCAGAAAACAGTGGCACTGGGGAGGTGAGAGGAGCACGTGGAGAGACCTTGTGCCTGCCCACGCTGGGCAGGAGCTGCCCCAGGATGGCAGCTCTGAAGCACTCACAGGATGTCCCTGGGAACAGGAGGGCAAGACTGGATCTGAAAATGAAACCTGGAAAGCAGAGAGCAGGAGTGTCATGGTGTCACTGCAGGAGAGTTCCAGTCCTGGAGCAAGGTCACAGAAGAAGTGACCCAGTGCATGCAGTGGCCTCAGAAGATCCCACAGCATCCTGGAGATGCTGGAAGGGAGCCCAGCTCTGCTTCCCAAGTTCCCAGGGCCTGTCCCTGCCTGTGCTCCAAGGGCTTCCAGCCCCCAGGACTGTGCTCAGAGAGCACTCAGGCCTTACAACGAGAAAGGGGCTCAGGAGGACAGTGTGGAAGTGGCAAGAGAGCAGCTCTACAAAGACCAAGTCCTGCTGCTCCCTGGCAGTGCTGCTGGGCTGGGATTATTGTCCCTTTCCCATTTGCAAATACACCCTGTCCTGCAGTGTGCTGTCCTTTAGGAACATCTAAGAAGAAGAGTCTTGGACAAAGAAAGCACTGCAGGGTCCTTTATTTTATTTAAACACTCAGCAAGTACAATTCATCATTTGTACATCTCTGGGTCAAATTCAATGGGTAGACACTAAATTCGAAGGCAGATGCATAATAATATTTAATTACACAGAAAATTATTGCAAGAAGAACCTGATAACCTCCACGAAAAACCTGAGCAGGAAGGCTGGGCCATTAAGGAGTCCCATTCTGAATGCTATGCACCAGAAAACAGGCACTTTATTGCTCCTGAAAAGCATCCAGTCATCATTTTTCTCAGGGTATCCTTGAGCTCCTGATTCCTCAGGCTGTAGATGAAGGGGTTCAGTGCTGGAGGAACCACCGAGTACAGAACTGATAGTGCCAGATCCAGGGATGGGGAAGAGTTGGAGGGGGGCTTCAGGTTGGCAAATATGGCAGTGCTGCTAAACAGAGAGACCACAGCCAGGTGAGGGAGGCACGTGGAAAAGGCTTTGTGCCGTCCCTGCTGAGAGGGGATCTTCAGCACAGACCTGAAGATCTGCACATAGGAGAAAACAATGAAAATGAAACAACCAAAACAAAAACAAGCACTAACCCCAAGAAGCCCAATTTCCCTGAGGTAGCCTGAGTGTGAGCAGGAGAGCTTGAGGATGTGTGGGATTTCACAGAAGAACTGGCCCAGGGCATTGCCCTGGCACAGGGGCAGGGAAAATGTATTGGCTGTGTGCAGCAGAGCACTGAGAAAGCCAGTGGCCCAGGCAGCTGCTGCCATGTGGGCACAAGCTCTGCTGCCCAGGAGGGTCCCGTAGTGCAGGGGTTTGCAGATGGCAACATAGCGGTCATAGCACATGATGGTGAGGAGGGAAAACTCTGCGTCAAGAAAGAAGACAAGCAGAAAGGCCTGTGCAGCACATCCCATGTAAGAGATGGTTGTGTTGTTCTGGAGGGAATTGTGCATGGCTTTGGGGACAGTGGTGCAGATGCAGCCCAGGTCTGTGAGGGAGAGGTTGAGCAGGAAGAAGCCCATGGGGGTGTACAGGTGGTGGTCACAGGCTACGGCACTGAGGATGAGGCCGTTGGCCAGGAGGGCAGCCAGGGAGATGGCCAGGAAGAGCCAGAAGTGCAGAAGCTGCAGCTCCCGCCTGTCTGTGAATGCCAGGAGGAGGAACTGGGCCATGGAGCTGCTGTTGGGCATTTGCTGTTCCTTAGCACAGGGTCTGTTCAGAAAAGGAAAGCACAGGGAACAATTAAGACAGCCCCCTCTCAGCAAAGCCAGTGCAGTTTTCAGTGAAATCCCCTCCAAGTGAAAGGCATTTCTTTTCTCTGGTTTGTGTTTTCTGAGGGTGCTGTGAGGATCAGCAACTCTGGTCATGTGCTGCCAAGGACTCAGCTTACAGTGCTCACCCCGAAGGGAAGGCTCAACACTGCCCAGGATCCTGTGCTCATTTCTGAGACTGCCTGAAATATTCATCTGTGAGAACAAAAGAGTTTGAATTTCATTGCAGCCTGTTGAACTGAGAGAACAATGTCTATGCTACAATGCTTAAGCAGGAAACACACCTCAGGATTAATTCCTTTCCTGTAGCCCCTGTCTTTTCTGAGCTTTGCAAAAACTTCTCCATTCAATATTGTGTAGTGGTCTGTGAGCAGGTCTGACCCTGCTACAGTGAGAAATGGAAAAGATCCTCCATCAGCTGTTAGGTTTGCTCCTTGCCCACAGCCCTTGTGCCCCAGCCCTGGGAGCAGCTCCCCAGGTTGGCTGAGAGCTGCCCCTGGCAGGCAGCAGAGTCCCTGCCCAGCACAGCACCCTGGGCTGCAGGACCCTGCTCTGCCCCACAGCCCTGGGCACCCCTGGCTGCACCCCCAGCTTCACAGCTCTTCCAAAGTGCCCCAAAACAGCCCCCTTCTCACCCATCCCATCAGCTGGGGCTGGGCCAGCTTTAGGAGATGCCTCCAGGAGCTGCCCCTGCACTGCCCTGCAGCCACAGACTCACCATGTGCAGCCCTGTCAAGATTCCTCCTGCAGGGAGCTCTCAGCCCTCCTGCCAGTGCTGAGCACCTTGAAGCTCTGTGTGTGCCCTGCTGGTGTCCCTGAGCTGACCTGACAGTGCCCTCAGCCCTGCTGGGCTGTGCAGAGGAGCTGCTCACCAGCAGAGCTGTCTCTTTGAAGCTCTTCTTGCTTGCCAGGAGCTCCCTGTGTGCCAGGAGCCCAGCCCAGCTCAGCAGCACAGCAACAGCCCCAGGCATTTCATGACCCTCAGGGGACATTGAGGTTGTTTACATGAGACTCAGTCCCTGAGAGGAAGTTCAAACAACTTCTGAAGAAGTCAAAATGAGATTGAAACATTGAAGTTTCTTGTAGTGCTAATGAGTCTCACTGAGGGACACAACTGAGAATGTGTCCCTGGCTTCCAGTTAGAGCAGAAAAGTGCAGACAGTGATGACAAGGATGGACAAGCAAGGGACCCCTGACCCCCATCCCCTGGCAAGGCAGATCCTGTCCCTGCCTCATTTCTCAGGGCTCTTCCTGGGGCACTGGGATGTGGGATGTGCAATGCCAAGGGCAGGACCATGGGGTGGCACCTGCCAGGCTGCTGAGCAGGGACAAGGAGGCCATGAGGCCCCAGGACTGCAAGGGGCACTCCCCTCCTCCTGGCATCAGGGGCACAGACAGCAGCCATGGCCAAAGGCCTGCAGAAGGTGGCTGTGTCAGGGCCTTTCAGCTTCTCCCCATCCCTGTCTCCTCTCCAGCCCAGGCTGTCCTACGGTGTCCATGCCCTGCCCCTTTCCCTGCAGGCTGTCGTCATCCCCCCGGCTGCCCCACCTGGCTGGCACCTTCCTGCACTGACATCTCTGCGTCCTCCCTGGCTCTTCCTGAACACACAAAACCTTGGGCTCATCCAGACTCCTCCTGGGTGATGTGTTGCAGTCCAGTGTTTTCCCTGGAGTGAAATTCCTTTTTCCTCATGTCCACTCGGGACCTCTCCAGCTGCACTTGGCATTAATTCTTTCTTTCTCATGCTCTTTCCTGCTCTGACAAAAGGATCCACCTTCTCTAAATCCTCCCTTCGTTCCCTCTCAGGGCTGTCCTGTACCGTCCTCAGTCTCCACACCATTGAGGCCACAGCTCCTTAGCCCCTCTCTAGTGCTCATGTGCTTGAGACCTTTAAAGCCCATCTTGGGAGATCTCTGGGCACTCACGGATGTTTCTGCAGATGAAAATATCGTGCTCAAAGACTAAGTAAATCACAGTTGCCATGACAACCAGCATGCATTCCCATTGCTATGGTCAGTTAGCATGGCAAATAGGGTACATTCCCATTGCCACAGTCAGTTACCATGGCAACCATAATACATTCCCATTGCTACAGTCATTTACTGTGGTAAACAGCATACTTCCCACTGCTATGGTCAGTTACCATGGCAACCATAATACTTCCTACTGGTGCAGTCAGTTACCACGGCAACCAGCATACATTCCAATTGCTATGCTCAGTGACCATGGCAACCATCACACATTCTTATTGCTACAGTTCGTTGTCATTGCAACCATCATACATTCCTGTCCCCACCATGAGTGACCATGGCAACCATCACACATTCCCATTGCTATGGTGAGTTACCATGGCAACCATCATACATTTTTACTGCTACGGTCAGTTACCATGGCAAACACCACATATTCTCATTGCCATGGTCAGTTACCACAGCAAGTACCATACATTCCCATTGTTAAGGTCAGTTACCATGGCAACCATCATACATTCCCGTTTTTACGGTCATATGGGGATGGAAAGAGCAAAGCCTGGCAGGGCAGGGCAGGTTTCTTCTGCTATCAAATGAGAGTTTCATGGGTCAGGGCTGTACACAGAACCAGAGCACCCCAGCATATTTCCCAAGGGATACTTCAAGGGGAAGGTCCAAAGAGGGATTTCTCTCAGGCTATCAAGCCACATGCCTGGTGGTTTGATTTGCAGAGGGAACTGTGAGGAGCTACCAAGGGCTGAGAACAACTCACTGGCACTGTTGGTGCCTGGGAGGTGGCCCAGCTGGCTCAGGGTGAGGCTGCCCTGAGTGCCCAGTGGGCTCTGCCCTGGCCTCTCCCAGCTGGACCCTCCCTGTGCATTTCCTTGGTTCTCAGCTTGCCCCTGGTCCTGAGGTTGTTCCCTCCTTCTCTCACTCAGGCTCACTGGGAGGGGAGTTCAAGCTACACAGTCCAACACTGATCCTGGGATTCCCCTCAGGCGGGTGTGTCCCTGGGAATGAGACATTCCAATTGTCTTCTGCCCTGTGGGTTGTGGGCAGTGAAGTCTGTGGGCCTGGGTCAGGAGCTCTTTTTCTCTCAATCAGACCCCGTCATTAGGACACTTGGCTCTTTTCTGAGGTGTCCTTCCAGGCTGGGAGCTGCCCTGGAGAATGCAAACCATCCTCCCAGCACAGCTGTGTTCTCTGAAAGCCCCAGTGGAGAGGGGCAGAGATGCTGTGCTCATGCCAGGAGATGCTGTTGGGTTGGGGAGATGAGCCCCTGGTGTCCTTGGCTCCAAGTGCGGTGCTGAGCCCTTGAGACAGGCTGAGACCTTGAGGGGTGTAGGATGGATCCCTCTGGTCTCAACAGTGTCTGGTGGCTTTTCAGACCAAACTGGGAGTGTGATTAATCTCCATCTCAGGAAGGAGCAAAGCCAGGGCAGTTGGGAACAAGAGAGAGGGACTGACGAGCTCCCCTCACTCGGCACTAAGCCCCAGACAATCCTCCTGCCTGGCAGGACCTGCTCTGTTCTCCCTGAGTGTATCAGAAGTGCTGAGGGGTTCTGACATCCAGGAACACTCCTCAGCAGAGATGAGGGAATTGTAAAAAAAAAAAAATAAAATGAAACAAAGTTGTGACACTGCCTTCTGCTGTCTTGGTTTTCTCAGAAACTGGGAGTGCAGTGGGAGCAGTTTCATGTGACACAGCTGAACACCAGGACGGGCCCCTGTGCCCACCATGCCCATGACCCCACCAGTGCAGAGCAGGGCTGACCCCTCACAGCCAGTGGGCAGAGGGTCTGCTCCATGGAAGATGTCGTGAGCCCCAACCAGGGCTCCAGCCCTGGAGCTGAAGGAGAGACTCCTAGAAAAGGAAAACCAATGGAGCAGTGAGAGGGGTGTTGGAAAGCGGCTTTGATTTTTCTTAGAATGTTGTGCCCTAACTTATCACTGTTATTTCCAACATGAACAGGTCCCCATGGCCAGAGGCAGCAAATGCCCAACAGCAGCTCCCTCACCCCGTTCCTCCTCCTGGCATTTGCAGACAGGCGGGAGCTGCAGCTCCTGCACTTCTGGCTCTTCCTGGCCATCTCCCTGGCTGCCCTCCTGGCCAACGGCCTCATCCTCAGCGCCGTAGCCTGCGACCACCACCTGCACACCCCCATGGGCTTCTTCCTGCTCAACCTCTCCCTCACAGACCTGGGATCCATCTGCACCACTGTCCCCAAAGCCATCCACAATTCCCTCTGGGACACCACAACCATTTCCTACCATGGATGTGCTGCACAGGTCTTTTTTTTTGTCTTCTTCCTCGGAACAGAGTTTTTCCTCCTCACCATCATGTGCTACGACCGCTACGTTGCCATCTGCAAACCCCTGCACTACGGGACCCTCCTGGGCAGCAGAGCTTGTGCCCACATGGCAGCAGCTGCCTGGGCCACTGGCTTTCTCAGTGCTCTGCTGCACACAGCCAATACCTTTTCCCTGCCCCTGTGCCAGGGCAATGCCCTGGGCCAGTTCTTCTGTGAAATCCCACACATCCTCAAGCTCTCCTGCTCACACTCAGGCTACCTCAGGGAAATTGGGCTCATTGGGGTTAGTGTCTGTTTGGGATTTGGTTGTTTCATTTTCATTGTTTTCTCCTATGTGCAGATCTTCAGGGCTGTGCTGAGGATCCCCTCTCAGCAGGGAAGGCACAAAGCCTTTTCCACGTGCCTCCCTCACCTGGCCGTTGTCTCCCTCTTTGCCAGCACTGGTATATTTGCCCACCTGAAACCTCCCTCCATCTCCTCCCCATCTCTGGATCTGATTGTTTCGGTTCTGTACTCAGTGGTGCCTCCAGCACTGAACCCCTTCATCTACAGCCTGAGGAATCAAGAGCTCCAATAAAATGAACTCAGTAGTTCACTCGGTGCGTGCGTCTTTTTTTGCCTCAGGGGAATCTACATGGAACAGCTCAAACGACTCAGCCCATGGAACAGCCACAACATCTGGGTGACCCTGATGAAAGCACTGAACCAGACTACCTTCTGTGCTTCCTTGGCGAAACCAGAGCTACCTTTTAACACATGCCTTGTTGGGGCATCTGTAAATAACTCTGATGCAGTGAAACTTGTTTCTAATGTTACACAGAAAGCCTTGGGCTCATCCAGACTCCTTCTGGGTGATGTGTTGGATCACAGAACTGCCTTTGGAGGGAAATTCTTTTCTCCTCATGCCAGCCTGGACCTCCCCAGC
>NW_020885737.1:0-1156 GCF_003945725.1 Corapipo altera
AGTGAGCGCTGGTGAGGCCACCCCTGGAGTGCTGTGTCCAGCTCTGGGCCCTGAGTTGAGGAAGGCCCTGGAGGGGCTGGAGCAGGAGCAGAGAAGAGCAGCGAGGCTGGGGAAGGGAGTGGAGCACAAGTGGGGTGAGGAGAGGCTGAGGGAGCTGGGGGTGTTGAGGCTGGAGAAGAGGAGGCTCAGGGGAGACCTCCTGACTCTCTGCAAGTCCCTACCAGGAGGTTGGAGCCAGGTGGTGGTGGGGCTGTTGTGCCAGGAAGCAGCAGTAGGACAAGAGGGCTGGGTCTTGAGCTGTGCCAGGGGAGGTTTAGGTTGGATATTGGGAAGCAATTTTATGCTGAGAGAGTCATCAGGCCTTGGAATGGTCTGGGCAGGGAGGGGGTGGAGTCAGCGTCCCTGGAGGTGTTGAAGGTGAGAGTGGATGTGGCATCAGTGCCGTGGTCTGGGAAGCACAGCAGGGTTGGATCAAGGGTTGGACTTGATGATCTCGGAGGTCTTTTCCAATGTGGCTGATTCTGTGATTCTCTGATTCCCATTCCTATGGCAGCACATGCTTGAGGCCCCCGGGGGGGGTGATTGTTCTGCTGTTGCTGTTGCTGCTCCGCCCCTGTCCCTGCCCTTCCTGCCGCTGTTGGGTGAGCGGAGCGACCACGATGGGAAAGGGGCGAGAGATGCAAAAAGAATGGGTGGGACCCCCAAAGAGAGCGTGAGGGGTGGTGGGTCACCCCAAATGGAACTGGGGGGAGCCAAATTTTGGGGGGCCAGTGGGAAAGGGGTGGCAGAAGGGAGCTGAGGGGAGGGGGAAGAGCAGGAGCAGGGTTACTGTCGGGGTGCCTTGATGTCCCCATGCCTTGATCCCTTGAGAGCGAGGGAGGCTGGAGAAAGGGGAGAGCTGTAAAACCCCGAGAGCCTGGGGAGGGGGCGCAGATAAGGGAAAACCTGGGCAGTGGGGACCCTTGGGACCCCTGGGACAACAAAGTGGAGAACCTGGAGAGGGGGAATGTCTGGCAACACAGCATCCCAAACACGAGAGTCAGAGGAGAAGGGGACCTTGGGACCCCCAACACTCCCAGCATTCCTGAGTGGGACCCTCAGCATCCCAGACAGGGGAGATCCTCCAAACCCCAGAGGGGAGAGACCAGAGAGGGGG
>NW_020885737.1:1256-10009 GCF_003945725.1 Corapipo altera
GTGGTTTGGGTTTCTCTGGGCTGAATCTTGGTGTTTTGGAGGTTTTTATGGACACAGGATGCCCGGTGAGTTCTAGGGATGGACTTGGGCAGGAGGAACCCCCAAACCAACGCGCTCAGCCCTTGTTTTCCCCCCCATCAGGATTTGTCCTTCCCAAAGCTTGGGCGGATGGAGGAGGAGGCTGCGAGGAAGAGGAAGATGCCTTGGGCCCCCCAGGCAGGTGAGGAGGAAGTCAGTGGCCCTTTGGGCGGGTGTTGTGCTGGCTCTGTCAGCCGAGCATGGCCCCGGCTGCAGGACAACCCCGCTGCCGCCGCCGTCCTGCCGGGGCCGGAGTTGGGGGGATGTCCTTGGCCTTCCCTGTGGGCCGGAGGCAAATCCCCTCCCTGTCCTTCTTGCTTCCTGCCCCAGGCCCCGAGCTGAGGACGGAGAGCCCGGAGGACAAATCCCCCTGTGAGACCCTGGTGGGAGAGGCCGTTTTGAAGGGCTCCCCGGCGCAGGAAGGCAGCGGGGAGGAAAAGGGCCGGAGATCCCCCCACAGGAGGGGCTCCAAAGCCATCCCAGGGTGCTCTGAGGAGGAAAGAGCCAGCCTGTGCCGGGAAGGCGGCCGGAGCTTGAGGGGGAGCTCTGAGCTGGTGGTCCCTGATCAGCCTCCCAGCAGGGAAAAGCCCTTCAAATGCTTGGAATGTGGGAAGAGCTTCAGGACAAGCACCACCCTCCTCACCCACTGGCACATCCACACTGGGGAATGGCCCTACAAGTGTGGGGAATGTGGGAAGAGCTTCAGGGACAGCTCCAACCTGATCCGACACCAGCGTATCCACACTGGGGAACGACCCTACACCTGTGGGGAATGTGGGAAGAACTTCAGTGACAGCTCCGGCCTCCACGTGCACCGTCGCATTCACACCAGGGAACAGCCCTACAAGTGTGTGGAGTGTGGGAAAAGCTTCAGGATCAGCTCCAGCCTCCGCTCCCACCAGCTCATCCACACCGGGGAACGGCCCTTCAAGTGCTTGGAATGTGGGAAGGGGTTTCAGACCAGCTCAGATCTCCTGAAGCACAAGCCAACACACACAGGGGAGTGGGCCTTCCACTGCACCGACTGCGGGAAGGGCTTCAACCAGAACTCCACCCTTGTCACCCACCGCCGCATCCACACCGGGGAGAGGCCCTACAAGTGTGGGGAGTGTGGGAAGAGGTTTAAACGCAGCTCACATGTCATCCAGCACCAACGGACACACACGGATGAGAGGCCCTTTCGCTGCAGTGACTGTGGGAAGGGCTTCAACCAGAACTCCGCCCTCAAAACCCACCAGCGCATCCACACCGGGGAGAGGCCCTACAAGTGTGGGGAGTGTGGGAAGAGCTTCACCGACAGCTCTGGCTTGACCAAACACCAACGGACCCACTGGTAGGGGAAGCCCTGACTGCAGGAAGAGCTTTGGCCACTGCTTCCACCCCGAATGAAGCCCCTGATGGTGAGGCAACCCCTGGAGTCCAGTGACGTTCAGTAGTTTAGTGGAAGTAGACTCTAAAAGCAGCAACCCTCATTCCCTCCCTTACTTCCCTTTCCCTGTAGCACCCTTGTTTACACATTCCTTAACCCTCTTACCCCATTCTATGCTCCCTATATCATTCCTACCCCCTAATCCAGTAGAAATGTTTAGTCTTTTGTCAAGGCAAGGCCTAGATTGTTGACAGAACAGTGTATCTTGGCCTAAACCACAGAATACGGTCAAGAATTAGGTAACTCTGTACCCTTTGTGCTCTGAAGAAGATGAAAATGGGATGAACAGAGAGTCCAAACCCCAGACCCCTTTTCACGGGGTGGACCTGGGGCGGTCCAGAGTAAAGGCCACAGGGTGGACACATTTGGGATTGGATAGATGGTATTATAAAATGTAACATCTGGGGCACAGGGGACCGCGCGTCTTGTAACATTTTCTGCCTTGGCAAATAAACCCTTTCTTATCTCACCCCTAATTAACTTCTCCGAGAGATTTTTTCAGCACCTACATCCCACGGCAACAAGGGACACAGGGAGGTCCCCATTCACGATCCATCCCAGGGCCAGTTCTGCCCCTCCCCAGCTCGCATCCAACCTTTGGGATCCCCCCCCTCCCCTACTGCCCTCCAATAACCGGGACTTGGGAGAACTGGGAAGCTTTCCTGGGATCACTGGGAGCAGCTGGGCAGAGGCAGAGTGACAGCAGGGGAGGGGGGGACACACAACCTCCCCAAAATACATGCAGGGATGGGGAGGGGATCCAGGCTGGGCCCAAGGCCCTGGGGAGGGGCTGCAGCCACTGCCGGCTCAGGAGCTCTGTGGGGAGAGAAAAGGGGGTGACACCGGGGTGGGGGGTCCCCAGGGGGGCACAGACGCTCTGGGGGGACACACGACCCCCTGGGACCCCCCTCACCTTCTGGCACAGGTAGAAACTGAGCCCCAGCGCCAGGGAGACGAAGGCCAAGAGGAAGCCCCCGGCCCCTCCTTGGCAGCAATTCCTCAGGCTGATGGAGCCCAGCAGGGCCGGGGCCGCCGGCAGTGTCCGATCCCGGCAGGAAGCGGGGAGGGCCCGGCGGGGTCTGATAGAAATAAATCAAGGCAGATCTCTCTTTCTTTCACCCCCTGGGCAGGGACCATCAAGAGCTGTCCCTGCTTCACAGCAGAAGCTCCACACACTTCAGAAAGTCTGTGGAAGAATCTGCTCTAGGAAAGTTGGCCCTGGGCTTTTATGCTTTGTCACTGATGGA
Source organism: Corapipo altera (assembly GCF_003945725.1). NCBI lineage: Eukaryota > Metazoa > Chordata > Aves > Passeriformes > Pipridae > Corapipo > Corapipo altera. The sequence continues at coordinate 4,011 of NW_020885737.1, forward strand.
TCTCCAGTCACATCTTCCCAGGCCAGTGAGCAGCTGATCTGTCAAACTCTGCTTCCAAAAGCAGCATGTGTGTTGGAAGGTTGGGGAACCAGGCTGGGTTTGGCACAATTCAACACTAAACCAACCCCTTGGCACCAGCAGTAACTCCCCACAGAGAGCTTGCATTGCCTGCATTCTCCCATCAGATTCTTTTCCAGGTAGAACATCCTGCTACAAGGGGTCTGTTACCACCCGCCCCAGAAAGGAGGGGGTAACCCAGGTTCTTATTAATAAATCCCTTGGGGTGGATTAGAGTGAAACAACACTGAATAATTGGTGTTTGAAAATATATATATATATGTAGGGTTTATTTTAGAACAATTTTGTTTCAAAGCTAAACAGGTATGTTGCCATTTTGGATGTTATCATCTCTATAATCCCAGCCCAGCAGCACTGCCAGGGAGCAGCAGTGCTTGGTCTTTGCAGAGCTGCTCTCTTACCACTTCCACACTGTCCTCCTGAGCCTCTTTCTCACTGTAAGGCCTGAGTGCTCTCTGAGCACAGTCCTGGGGGCTGGAAGCCCTTGGAGCACAGGCAGGGACAGGCCCTGGGAACTTGTGAAGCAGAGCTGGGCTGCCTTCCAGCATCTCCAGGATGCTGTGGGATCTTCTGAGGCCACTGCATGGACTGGGTCACTTCTTCTGTGACCTTCCTCCAGGGCTGGAACTCCCCTGCAGTGACACCATGACACTGCTGCTCTCTGCTTTTCAGGTTCCATTTTCAGATCCAGTCTTTCCCTCCTGTTCCCAGGGACATCCTGGGAGTGCTTCAGAGCTGCCATCCTGGGGCAGCTCCTGCCCAGCATGGGCAGGCACAAGGTCTCTCCACCTGCTCCTCTCCCCTCCCCAGTGCCACTGTTTTCTGCAGCCTCCTCCTCCTTGCCCAGCACAGCCCTCCTGGCACAGTTGGACACAGCCCTTGTTCTACCCCCTCCTCAGGCACCTGCCCAACCCCCTCAGCTCCAGCCTGAGGGCCAGAAACCTTCAGGGCAGGGAGGCACTGGGGAAAATGTTGAGCAAACCTTTCAGCTGCACTCAAATCCAATTGGAGGGGTTGGCCTCGAGGAAGAAATCCCAACTCATTCTCCAGAACCACCAGGACAACCTGTGTTGTGTCCTTGACACTCCTCTGGAAGTGTGGGCTATGGAAAAGTTTTGCTGTCAGGGCTATTGAGAAGGCTGGGCAGTGTCACTGGGAGACCTCTCCCAAACCCTTGGAAAGGCCAGAGCCATCCCAGAGCTTCCTGGGGCCTTGGCAAAGGCAGACATGGAAGCAGTCTGCAAACAGGGCAGAAAGGAGGGTTGGGAGAGTTCCAGACTGCTCAGGCTCAGCAGGGAAGGGGATAGGGCAAGTCCTCCTGTAGCCATTGCCAGGCATGGGAAGGACAAGGCAGGGATTGCAGAACCCATGTGGGAGAAAATAGAAGAGGATGTTGTGTACCCAGACTTCATCAAGGCCCTTGACATGGTGTCCTATGGTCTTCTTATGGCCAGACTGGTGGGAGCTGGACTGAAGAAGTGGAAGATGTGGTGGATGAGAAGTTGGTTGAATGAAGAGCGTCTAATAAAATCCATGTTGCATTGTCCTCTTGGCAGCAACTTCCTGGTGAAATCTCTCAGTGATCAGCCCTTGAACACCAATGCAGAAGAGCTCTCTATATAATGGGACAAAATGCATTTTCGAGTCCTTTGTGGATGATGCCAAATTTCAGGGAGCCCTTGAGCAACCTGTCCTGGTTTAAAGACACATATTGGGACGGGAACTCCAATAAAATGAATTCACTCCTCTTTTATTCCCCACCAGTACAAGGAGACAAAATATAAGGAGGTATAAGTGAGAAAATAAGAGTTTACTGACAAGAAATAGAGCAGTAAAAACAGCAATACCAACAGAACAGTTCAAAGCAACAACAGAGAGAGAAATTGCCTCCTCTCTCCCCCCTGACCCAACTCCCTTTTGTAAACAGATAAAACCAGGGATCAACAGGTGCCTTCCTTCCCCCTTTTCCCACTCAATGAACAAAGAACAAAAAACAAAACCAGGGGAAAAGAGGGGGTGAAGCAAAATGTGGGAAACTCTCTGGTCTGAGATCAGTTGTGCTGCCCAAGAACACGCTGACTCCAGAGGTGTCCAAGCAGGGCAGAGCCAGCGACTCCGGTCCGTGCGGCGGTGGGGGGGAGGCAGCGGCTCTGCTTGATTCAATGGAGTTCTGGGGAGGCACAGTGGGTGCCATGAGACTCTTCAGTGTCACTATGGCCCCTTGGTTCCATGAGATTCCACAGTGTCCCTGCATCCCTTTGGTTCCATGAGGCCCTGCAGTGTCACAATGACCACTGATTCCATGCGGTTCTGCAGTATCAGAGTGGCTCATTCATTTCAGTAGATTCCACAGTGTCCCAGGGTTCCTTGGGTTCCCTGAGGCCCTGCAGTGTCACAGTAGCCCCTTGAGCCCATAAGGTTCCTCAGTGTCACAATGGCCCCTTGGTTCCACAAAGTTCCACAGTGTCCCTGGGTTCCTGTTTTTTCCATGAGATTCCCCAGCCTCACAATGGCCCATTGGATCCATGAGCTTCCATTATGTCTCAGGGTTCCTTTGTTTCCATAAGGGCCTGCACTTTCCAAATGGCTACTTAGATCCATGAGGTTCCAAAATGTTTCAGTGTTCCTTTCTTGCCACAAGGCCCCAGATGTTTAATGGCCCCTTCGTTCCACAAGACTTCAGTGTCCCTGTGTTCCTTGGTTTCCATGAGGCCCTGCAGTGTCACAATGGCCCTGTGATTTCATGAGGTTGCACAGCATCATCACAAAGCTGACCCCACCCAGATGGAAGTTTTGGGGAGGTTAGGGGGAAGTGGAACAAAAGGGATAAAGTTGAGGAAGAGAAGGAAATTGAGACTTGGCCAACCGAGCAGAGAGATTTTGTTGAGGTAAAACCAGGTTCAGGGAATGCTGAGGGTGCTGAAACACTGACTGTGCAAGCATTCCTGAGAGACATTTACCTTATTTGTAACCTCAAGCCCCAACCTAAAAGTACTTCCCCTCCCATTGAAAGGAATCCAATGCTCTAATGAACCAGACACTGCCAGCAGAACAACAAACCTCCCAAAGTTCTGCCTAATCCCAACCCTGAGCTCTAAACCCCAAGCCTTGAGCATTAAACACCAACACACAGCCCTTGGGAGCAAGGCAAGGACCTGGAGGGCCCACAGCAGGCCCAAGGGGTTGGTAAAAGGAGTGGGAGGTGACCTGAATCTGCTCAGCTCTGCAGTGACCCCCAGGAGAAGGGCCTGGGCTCTGGGAGGGATGTCCTGTGGCACAGGGGCTCAGGATCCAAGTTACTAAGGTCAAGTGCACATGGCAACAGCCACAGCTGGTGCAGAGACATCAGGGAGGGTCTAGAAATGCTGCTGGGAGGGGGGTGGGAAAGCAGGAGAGGGGTGTGCAGCCTGCAAGGCCAGAGCAGCAGCAGGGCCAGGGCAGGACAGCCTGCAGGAGAGATGGCCAAGGGCTCTGGTAGGGCTGCAAGGCCCAAGGGCACCCAGGCCTTTGTCCCCTTGCCTCTGGCAGCTGCCTCTGCCACTCAGGCCACCACAACCAACTTGCCTGGCAGGTTCTGCACTTGGTTTCTGCCTCGCCCCTCCCTCAGGAACCTGGCAGGGGTTGCCCAGGTTTGGGCCTTTGTTGTTCCTCCCCCTCCCATCCCAGTGCCCCCCAAACAGCCCTGAGCCAGCCGGGAGGGACAGGATCTGCTGGGCCAGGGCCTGGGGCTCAGGCCTTGGCCTTTGTGCTCCACAAAACCAAGGCAGGCTTTGCTCAGCATTGCAGGGGCCTGCCCAGAGCCTTTGTCTGCCTGCACTCCTGGCCTCCAAGGAGCTGCTCCAAGGAGTCCCTGGGGAGGCTTTGGCAGTGCCTGCCCTCAGTGGGGCCCAGCAATGCTTCAAGGCACTTGGAGTTTGGCTTCTGACTTCTTCAGCAGCTGCTTCAATCTTCTCTCAGTACCTCAGGATCATGGGCTGGGCTGCAAACACACTGTGGGGCTCATTAAATTCCAGAAATCCCTCAGGATCTCTTTGTCTTCCTTTAATTGTCTTCAAGGCAATTTCAAAACAAGTCTTCAAAGTTTGTACTTTTTTTATTTTAATTCAGTGATGGATATTTTTTAGTTCAAAGAAGAGGTAATAGAGGTGTTCTCCAAGTGATCTTGATGCTGAGTGTCTCCTCAGGAGATCCACACTGACCCTGGATGATCAGCCTTGCTCCTCACCCCCCAGCCTCACCAGTTCTGACATGGCCCATCTTGGACTGAGAGCTGATGCAGATCCAAACACACTGTGGCAACCATTAAAACATTGAAAAACAAATAATTTATTTTTATTTAATTGTCTTCAAGTCTTCAAGACTACTACAGCTAATTGGAGTTGTTTTGTAGTTTAGCTAAGCAGGAAGATTTTAAAGTGGAAGTCACGAAAAATATATATCTTTTGATGAAAGGGAATGATTTACACAGAACCTTGGGATGCAAGAGGGTCAGGGTGTAAACGATTTGGTTTCAAAGACAAGGGGGCAAAAGACATTAGTAGCATTTAATCATTGACCAATTGAACAGTTATCAGGTGATTCAATAGCATGTGTTATAATTTTAACAGTGACTGAATTAGAGATTCAAAACAACAACATTCCCACCACAGTCAATTCACACCCACACCCAGGCAGAGATGTGTGGACACATCAAGAGCTGGGCGTGGGACGGTCCCCCTCCCAAATTCTCTTTGTTGTCAGGGAAACACTCCCCCAAATCCCTTTGTGTTTCCCAACAGACAAGGGTCCCAGCTGGAGGAGTGTTTGTGGAGGGAGATCAGAATTGTGCTGGGTATCAGCACTGGTCTTTGGAGTGTTGCAAACTGGAGGGTTCCCGAGCTGGGAGAGGCTGCCAGAGGTGTCCCACTGAGAGGGAGGTGCTGGGGAGCTGCCAGGGCCTCCCTCAGCCCTGCTGGTTGTGGGCTCCCAAGGGGACTGGCTTTAGTTATCTGCTGAATTTCCATCCTGGTGTCAGGAATGACTGGAGTTTCTAAACTATTTGGGAATCCTATCCAAACTGTTCCATTTGGGCTACAATTCAGGCAGGGAATGTTCCAAGGCTTTCATGGGATGACTGATTATCCTGTGTTCCCCAGCTGTTCTACTCTGGATTGTTCCCACCTGTATCATCCAGCAGCACCTGGTCCAGTCCAGGGACACTTCCCCACACCCTGGTCCAGTCCAGGGGCTCTTCATTGCTCAGCTGGTTTGGTCAAGGCTTGTCAGGAGCTCCTGAGATCATACTTATAAGAAGGATGGGCCCAGACTTAGTTGTAATAAGACAAGTGATAATGGTTTTCAACTAAAAAAGAGCAGATTTGAATTAGATATGATGAAGAAATTTTTTCCACTGAAGGGCAGGCTGCAACTGTAAGACCATATGTCACTCCTGCCCCTCTAACTCTGTGGGGAAGGGATTGTCTGGCTCAATGGGGAGTTAAAATTACCACGGATTTTTAACTGGGGCCACTGTGCTTTTGCAGGGTGATAAACAGCCTACATTGGCACTTACATGGTTAACTGACACTCCAGTGTGGGTACCTCAGTGGCCTCTGTTCAGAGAAACGTTACAGGCCCTGCAGGATCTGACCCAAGAGCAATTGGCTGCTGGCCACATTGAGCCATCATTCAGTCCCTGGAACACACCTGGTATTGTTATACAAAAGAAATCCGGGAAATGGAGATTTTTACAGGATTTAAGAAAAGTCAATTCTGTCATGGCACCGATGGGAGCTGTACAGACAGGACTCCCATCACCCACAATGATACCCCTCGACTGGTCAATAATAGGAATTGATCTGAAAGATTGTTTTTTCACAATTCCTCTAGCTGAGGCTGACAAAGAAAAATTTACTTTTACAGTACCCTCTGTCAATAATGCA
>NW_020885738.1:0-840 GCF_003945725.1 Corapipo altera
GCTGCAGCCCCTCAGCGGGGGCACCGGGGTAAGAACAGACTTGCAGTGGGGAAACCTGCTCTGAAAGCCCCCAGAGCTGGGGTGTGCAGAGGCTTTGTTGACAATGGCCTTGAGGGTGGATGTGCTGGGACTCAGGCCCAGGGGGAAAATCAGAGGCCTGATCCCTGAGGAGATCAGCACATGCTGCTGAAATGCTGGGGGAGAGAAGAGCCAGCAGAGGGAGGAAACAAGTGTGGACAGCCTGGGCTGATGTGCTTTGGACTCGTGCCTGGCCCGGCCTTGGCTGGGCAGAGAAGGGACAGCCTTTGTGTCCCTGCAGGGCTGGGATTCACTCCCTGCCCCAAAGGCACCCAATGTGTCTGAGGAGCCCTGGGTGGTGCCTGTCCCACAACTGCTGGGAATGGGGACGGGGTCCCTGCACAGGCCCTGTGCTGTCCAGGGCAGCTGCTGCACTTGTGCTGCAGAGCCCTGGCACCTCCCCTGGCACTACAGGCCCCTCTTTGGCTGTTCAATCCAGGCTCAGCTGAATTAGGTTCAGCATTGAAGGGATGTCCAGGAGACAACTGCCATTGTACTCTGAGGACATGTAGAAAATACCCTGATAAAGAACAGGAGACAGACCTCTCTCCCTGTGCCACCTGACTTCATTTGGTCACCTGAGCACCTCTAGGGGCTGCCCTGGACAGAAGGAACAGTGACAGGTTCCTCTGTCCTACATGTGGGCACCTTCTGCCACTGAAGTTGGCCAAAGCAATGTCCCAGCAGCCTCCAAGAAGATCCCACAGCTGCTGCTCTGTCCCTAGGAACTGCTCCATTGGAGCCTGCAGTTCCCAGCAGGAA
>NW_020885738.1:940-1775 GCF_003945725.1 Corapipo altera
TCAGCTGAGTCCCTTCCCTCAGTGCAGGTGAAGGAGATCCCTCCTGGTCACTGTCTGGGTTTCTTGCAAAATGATGGGACTTGAAAATGGGACCCTTGAACTTAACTTTGTGTCTGTTTGGAGAAATGACCCTGCTGAAAGAAGTGTCTCTGCCCAGCTGAGAGAAGGAACATCATTATTTTCCTTCAGCTGTGTGCCAGCAGGTTCCCTTGGGGCCCCAGGGACAGCTGAAGGGAGCCCAGAGGGGCAGAGAAGAGGCTGCCTGGGGCTGTTGCTGTGCTGCTGAGCTGGGCTGGGCTCCTGGCACACAGGGAGCTCCTGGCAACAAACAAGAGCTTCAAAAAGACAGCTCTGCTGGTGAGCAGCTCCTCTGCACAGTCCAGCAGGGCTGAGGGCACTGCCTGCAGCACCCAGGGCACAGGAGAGAAGGCAGAGAGATGAGAGGCAGCCTGGGCTGAGAGGTGACTGAGCTCTCACTACAGGAGAAACCTTCCCAGGATTTGAAGGAAGAATTCTCTGGCTGTAGAAAAGTTCAACTTGCCTTCCTGGAGGCATCTCCTAAAGCTGCCACATCCCACAGCTTCCAGGATCTTTCAGCAGGACTCTCCCAGTTGCTGCAGGGCAGGGGAAGTGGCCACATGGCAGAGCAGGGCAGGAGCTGCAGGCAGCAAGGGCAGAGAGGAGAAGGGAGCAGGAGGTTCAAGGGATCCTGGGCTGGGAGGACAGGGCAGAGCTGCTCAGGGCAGGAACCTTGCCAGCCCTTTACCATGGTCAGGCTGTGGCTGCAGAGCAGTGCAGGTGAGTTCCTGCAAGTGCCTCTGCCAGCTGCCAAATG
>NW_020885738.1:1875-6942 GCF_003945725.1 Corapipo altera
GGAGCTGTCAGGATGGCTCTGCTGGATTTGCTGGGGTGCAGCAGAAGAAGCTGCTGCAGAGCAGGACTTGCTGCTGCCCCCTCAGAGGCCCAGGGCCAGAAGGTTCCCTGTGCCAGGGCTGGCTGTGGGGTGGGAAGGTGGGGGTGCAGCCAGGGGTGCCCAGGGCTGTGGTGCAGAGCAGGGTCCTGCCCCCAGGGCTCTGTGTGCTGGGGCAGGGACTCTGCTGCCTGCCAGGCTCAGCTCTCAGCCCGGCCAAGGAGCTGCCACAACCCTGTAGGGAGAAGGTGTGGGTGGAAGGAGTGACCCCTCGTGGCAAGGCAGGGATGGGCAGGGCTGGGCAGGGCCCTTGAACTGCAGGCTCAGGGCTCCTCACAGCTTCAGCTCCACCGCCTGCCATTTCCAGGGGCCCTTCTCAGGAAGCACATCCCCCCAGAACACCTCCCCCTTCACAGCCACCACAGGCTGTCCGGGATCTGCTCTGCAGCCCCTGCCCAAGCAGAGCTGCCCCTGGGGACTGGGCTGGGGATGGCTCTGGCAGCACTGGCAGGGAGCTGAGCTGGGCACAGGGAGGGGCTGCTGGCAGGAACAGCTCCTCACCCAGAGACAGGCAGGCAGGGAGAGGCAGCTGCTGCCACAAGGGCTGGGCAGGGGGATGTGGGCCCCTCCCTGCTGTCCCTGTGGCACAGACCCCTTCCCTGAGCAGCTCCTGCCTGGGCTCCTTTCCCAGCGGGAGCAGAGCCTGTGCCCTCAGGCCCACGGGGGCTGGGCTGTTCATTGCCCTGCAGCAGCCAGAGCCCAGGCAAGGACAAGGCCCTGATTTCCAACTGTCTCTCTGTGTCCCTCCTCCCTTGGCAGCAGCACTGTGGCATTTCACTGCCATCCGCTGCTGCCTGGGCTCCCTTTGTTCTCACCACTGGGTTTTCTGAGCCACTGTGGGGTTTGAGGGTGGCAGATTCCTGTCCAGACACAAACCCTTTGGGTGCTGCTGTGGGGATGTGTCTATGGGAGCCAAGTGCCCAAGTGCCCTCCAGGTACCTTCAGGGTCTTCAGCTGTTTGCCTGGGTGTCCTGCAGGGCTGCAGGTGCCCTCCAGAAGGGCACAGCTCTGCCATAGGATCTCTGTGCTGCACAGGATCCCCATGGAGAAAACTCTTCAGTGCTAAATCCATGGAAATGCTCTGGGCAGCTGCAGTGAGCATTTTGTGTCTCAGTCTGGGAGGGGAGAGATAAAGAGGTGAGGAGTGTGTCAATCTGTTCTTTGGACTTGGATTCCTGGATCTCTGGGCAATTTCTCTGGAGGGGAACAGTTGAGTGTGATGCTCGTCCAGCTCCAAGCTGCCAGCACAGGGCAGCTGAGCCCAGGACTGATGGGCAGAGCAGCTCTTCTCTCTGCACTAAGGGACCGTCCCTGTGCCACTCAGAACTCACAAGACTTGACCTGCAGTGCAGTATAAATGTCAGGGATTTCAAACCTGCACAACATCTCCTAACTGTGGCAGGTGCAAGTGGGTGAACAAATACAAAGAATTCCCTCAGCTCAGTTTTTCTTTTGGGCAAACTGCAAACAGCAAAGCTGAGAAGCTCTTTGATGTGTCATGAGTACCTTTAATTTGAGATCACCCTGCATTCCAAGTTCCCTCTCTCAGCAGAGCAAGAAGGAGTCCTTGGGAACCCATCACAGAGTTACTGCTTCCCATGGTCCCCTCAGCCAGCAAAAGGTAGAACTCAGGGGAGGGAGCTGCAGGGAGGTCTGAGTGAGGAGAGAGAGCCTGAGAGTGGGGTGGCTGAGACGTGTAATGTTTGGCTGCAGAAACCTGGTCTAACTCAGCAGTGACTTTTCCTTCCTAACAGATCAAATACCGTGGGGAAGGAGAAATGTCCAACAGCAGCTCCCTCACCCACTTCCTCCTCCTGGCATTGGCAGACAGGAGGGAGCTGCAGCTCCTGCACTTCTGGCTCTTCCTGGCCATTTCCCTGGCTGCCCTCCTGGCCAACGGCCTCATCCTCAGCGCCGTAGCCTGTGACCACCACCTGCACACCCCCATGGGCTTCTTCCTGCTCAACCTCTCCCTCACAGACCTGGGCTCCATCTGCACCACTGTCCCCAAAGCCATGCACAATTCCCTCTGGGACACCAAAACCATCTCCTACACAGGATGTGCTGCACAGGTCTTTTTCTTTTATTTCTTCATCTCAGCAGAGTTTTCCCTCCTCACCATCATGTGCTACGACCGCTACGTTGCCATCTGCAAACCCCTGCACTATGGGACCCTCCTGGGCAGCAGAGCTTGTGCCCACATGGCAGCAGCTGCTTGGGCCACTGGCTTTCTCAATGCTCTGCTGCACACAGCCAATACATTTTCCCTGCCCCTGTGCCAGGGAAATGCCCTGGGCCAGTTCTTCTGTGAAATCCCAGACATCCTCAAACTCTCCTGCTCACACTCAGGCTACCTCAGGGAAATTGGGCTCATTGTGGTTATTGCCAATTTATCATTTGGTTGTTTCATTTTCATTCTTTTCTCCTATGTGCAGATCTTCAGGGCTGTGCTGAGGATCCCCTCTCAGCAGGGACGGCACAAAGCCTTTTCCACCTGCCTCCCTCACCTGGCCGTGGTCTCCTTGTTTGTCAGCACTGCAGCATTTGCCTACCTGAAGCCCCCCTTCATCTCCTCATCCCTGGATCTGGCACTATCAGTTCTGTACTCAGTGGTACCTCCAGCACTGAACCCCCTCATCTACAGCCTCAGGAATCAGGAACTCAAGGATGCCATAAGGAAAACAATGACTGGATTTTTTTCAGAAGCAATAAACAGCATCTTTTCTTCTGCAGAACACTCATTGTGTAACACATTTTGGGCCCAGTCTGCCTTCTAAAGTTTTTGATAGTGTTTGGGGTGAGGGGCTTTCCTGTTTTTTTTCCTCTGTTCATGTCATTAACACTGAAATTTTATTCTTCATCCCATATATAATTCACTCATTGTCTTTTTTTTTTGACTCACAAAATGTACTAAACAGGAATCATGTTTTGTGTGGATTTAAACAAAATAAAAGTTTGTGCAGCAAAGTATTTGTCAAATATCCTCCCTGTTTTAGTTTGTACATGAGGAATCACAATCTCTAAGAAAGGACACAAATTCTTTTTCCCTGATCCTTCCTCTGAGACCTCCCCTGAAGCTGGAGGACATTTCCATGTTTGCAGATGTAGAGGGGAAAGAGTCCCAGCACTGCCAGGGAGCACTTGAACTGGGTCTGTTCAGAGCTGCTCTCTTTGCACTCCCACCCTCTCCTTTCCTGTCCGTGCCCAAGGCCTGAGTGCTCTGGCAGCTCAGTCACTGTCCTGCTGTGGGTCAGGCCTGTGAGCACAGGCAGGGACAGGCCCTGGGCACTGCTGGCACAGGGCTGGGCTCCACAACAGCAGTTCCAGCAGCAAAGGGGTTCCCCTCCAGGCACTTCCTGAAGGCTGAGGTCTTTTCCCAACACTGGTATAGAGAAGAAGTCCAAGGATTAGACTTTCCAAAGTCTTGTTACTTTGCTTGTTTCTCCATGGAGACAGTGCAGGGAGATCAGGGACCCACTGGGACTGCAGGGACTGAGGGCTGGTTCAGATGTTGTGTGTTGGTGGCCGATGGCCAATGGAGGTGACAAATGATCTCCAAGTCACCTGCCTGGGGCTCTGCAGCTTTTGAGGGCTCTGATGGCAGGTGAGGACTTGTCTGTAGGAAATGAGGAAGTGCAGGAGAGCACAGAGGATCTGCAGGGACAGCCCGTCCCATCCAGTCAGCAGGGAATGGAGCCCTGGAGCAGAATCCTGCCCAGGGTGGAGTTAACAGAGATCAAGTACTAAATCTGCCTGTGAACTGGTAAAGGAGAGTTCTGCAACCCCAGGGGGTGCAGCAGGAACAGAGAAAGGACTCTGGTCAGTGACTTGTCTCACCCACAGTGAACTCCCCTTGTGCCCCCCCAGTTCAGGGGGGGCTGTACCAAAACCAGGGGTGGGCTTTCCAGGAGAGTGTCCTGAAGAACTCTCCAGCCCACAGGCTGGATGGAGTGGAGCCCTGCCCTGCCCTTTGAGTCTTTGGAAACAGCCCATGGTCCTGCCCAGCCTTGTTCTTGGCTACTGAGCCTCCCAGGACTATGGCAGAGGGTGGAGAGGAGTGATCCCCATCCTGCTGGGTCTGCTCCCCACCCTGACCAGCACGGCCAGTGCAGGGTCAGCCCAGGGTGCCACAGCCCCTCCCTGTGCAGAGCAGCACCTCCAGCTCAGGGCCCTGCAGGGATCCCAGACTGGGATCTGCAACTGGCCAAGGCAACCTGGACACACTGACCTGGGCAAAGGGATGGCCCTGCAGAAGAGCAAGGCAGCATTTCTGGGCCTGCAGAGAGGAATCCCTGACACAGAGAAACCTCTTTCTGCAGCCCCTCCTGGGGACAGGCTGCTCTGTCCCTGGGCCAGGACTCTGGGCTGGGTTGGGCAGAGGGGCTGGCACTGAGGGGCACAGTCAGGCTGTGCTGGGCATCTCCTGCAGGTGACACCAGGGCTCTTGCAGTTTCCCTGACCTCCATTTCCTCCTGCCATACTGAGTTTCCAGCCCCTGAGCTGATGGGGATGCTGAGACTCCTCTCTGTCCCCCAGGAGGGGCTGGGGCTGTTGGGGGAGTGCCCAGAGCTCTGCAGCACCCTGGGCTGGGCACTGCTGTGGGGCCAGACCAGACTGGGCTGCTCCACCTGTTGACCTCTATAATGAAATCACTTCTAATATTCTCCTGAAGAACCATGAGAATATGTGTTGTGTCCTGAGCACTAAACTGTAAGTGTGGGATAATAGAAAAGGTTTTGGTGTCAGGGATATTGAGAAGGCTGGGCAGTGTCACTGTGAGACCTCTCCCAAACCCTTGGAAAGGCCAGAGCCATCCCAGAGCTTCCTGGGGCCTTGGCAAAGGCAGACATGAAAGCAGTCTGCAAACAGGGCAGCAAGGAGGGTTGGGAGAGTTTCAGACTGCTCAGGCTGAGGCTGGGAAGTGGATATGGCAAGTCCTCCTGCAGCCATTGCCAGGTATGGGAAGGACAA